>NC_136603.1:22930057-23072557 GCF_910589615.1 Taurulus bubalis | reverse complement strand
ACTCCGAGGCAGTAGTGTCAGAGAACACTAATGACGCCCCGGTCCCCGCAAAGCAGGCATCCACACATTTTATTCATAAAATAGATGACTGAGAATGAATCCCATTTTGTGTAAAATATTCCAACTGAATGCAATACACTGGAGGTGAAAGTTAGCCAAAAGAAAAGACCCTGGAAAGAATGAATAAAGCAACAGAAGCATCCTTGATGTTTTCAAAGGATTATGTTAACCTTTGTTTCCGCCTGCTCAGGCCGGCCCGCTGGTGGAGGATCAGATCTCGCCAAAATCCAGTGCAGTTTACACACAGCTGGCAGCGTGGAGACCTTCATTCATGGAGCAAATCCTTCTACAGACACACGGATTTAGCTGTCACTGAACTTGTGTCTCCCAACCCCATTTGATATGAGTTTAAAGGTGCTCAATACAGAATTCTTGGAATACCGCGTGCCTCCACACGGCTCTGAACATGGCTGTGTCCTCGCCTAGAAGCTAACAGTGCTAACAGCGCCACGGAAACTATCGAAACATTTACATTACGTTGCTATATTAACATGTGTAACACTCTAAACTGTAATAGAAATGGTTTGCTTCTTGACAGCTACCCTACTGGGCCCGTCAAGTCCCCTCCTGCTCTCTGAGGTCATGGATTTGAATGCTCATGCTTTTAATTGCTAGAAATATATTTGGTCATGGCTCATTAATACTACCTGTTAACTAGCAGTCAGTCATTGCAAGCTGCTGGCTGCTAATCAATTTTTTTATTCATTTTTATGACCACAACTTTACTTTAAAGAGCTTCCACCCCACAGGAAAGTATCTGTTGTTCATGCTGTTCTCTTGAGAACTGCAGCTTCTCATCTTGAATCATTCCATGTGTATTTGTGTCTGAGTTACTCACAATAAAGAAATGAAAAAGAGATGCATTAAGAGACTTCTCTCAGACAAATTAAGTTGTATTGAGTGTATTGAATTTTTGAGACGTGGGAAAAACACCATTGTATCTCCCCGATCTCATTTATGTCTTTGTTTTAACAAAGAGAAGACGAGCGTGCGGGGCGACTGTGAGCGGGGTCGTCCTTCAATCAGAGGATCGACCGGCTCCGCTAGTCCGTGTCGGTGTGTCCTTGGGCAAGACACTTAACCTCAAATTGCTCCCGTAGCTGTTCCTGCGGTGTGTGAAAGTCTTTGAATGGTTAGTTAAGAGTCCTGGTGGGCAGGAGGCACCTTGCATGGTAGCCCCTCCCATCAGTGTATGAATGAGTGAACGATGTCAAGTAGTGTTAAAGCAATTTGAGTGGTCGGAAGACGAGAAAAGCGCTATACAAGTACAGTCCATTTAGCAAATGAGTTTGAGATTTTCACAAGATAAATGTACGATCTCTATAAGACATAGTTAAGTTATTAAGGATTTGTTTTGGAAGGGGGCGGGGGAGGGGTGGGGGGGGAGGGGGGGACATAATTCACACAGAGGGTGTTTCACTAGAAAGACTAACTTTTGCTTTTGAAGAAATCCATTGTCTTGTCCTGATGTCCATTCTACTCTGTGTGATTTTGGGCATCCCTTAAATAAAGTGACAGACGACTGACAAAGAAACTTTGCTCATCGATCAGAAACAGATTATACATTGTAACGAAGCACCGTCGTTACCTGCTGAGGACAGCATTTGAGATGTGATGAAGGTGCCAAGGAGAACACACAATGTTATTGAATACATGTATTGTTGGACTTTGGCTGCTTGGAGCCATGTGCACAGCTGGGCCATGGAAGTGTTCCTCTCTTTCTCCCTGAGAACAAACAGATAGACAACTGCAGTGAGTCACAGATTGAACCGACCTGATTGTATTAATGTCTGAATGCGTGCATATCTTTTGCCAAGCTAAAGATTGCAACAACTCACCTCTTCCTGTTTCCTGTTTCCTCTTCCCAGGGTGTTCGGGCAAAATAGTTCCCCGGGGGCTCGAGCACCCATTTATATATCTGGGAAGTACCAACCACAGAAAGCGAGAAGTGAAGATATGTGTTGCTCTGTTTATTTAGATACATTAAGTGTGGATAATTTACTCTATTTATAGGGTTTGCAAATATGGGTAAATCATTATTGATATCTCTGGGTTGATGAAATCATTTAGATATTTATTGTACATATATTGTTGCTATATATAGGTACCTGTAAATGGTATGTCTGGGCTGATTAGAGGGAGAAGGTGTATATAAGGAGCTCATTTTGTTTGTGTCAGGAGACTGGGGGAACTGGTCAGTACTGGGCGTTGATGGTCGTTGATGTATTGAGGTGGTAAATAGTGATGGCGATATGAAGCTTCCTGAAGTTTTGAAGCTTGCCATCCGATTGGTTCACTCATGGGCCGAAGCTTCATGGGGCTTCATTTGCTCTACTGCGCCATCAAGCGGACAATAAATGTGAAACAGGCAAAGGGATATGAAGAGTATGACACAAGTTATGACTAGGACTTTATTATATCATACAATGAACTTGTGATTGCACAGTATATTGACTGAGGAGGTGGACTCTGTGATTACATCATGATGCTTGGTGCTCAAACAGTCAGAGTTGATGGACACTGTTTTTTCCTCATATTGCATTTTCAATGTGAAGATGTCGGCCATATTATCTGCCCAGAGAATAGTTTTTGTTGCTGCTGTTTGCATTCCTTATGATGCAAGTTTTAAATAAAAAGAACCACGGGAACTTACTACTGTTTTTTGTTTTATTTTGTTTGTCATGTGTTTGTTGTGTTACAAATGAACTACAACTGAAGTTAGTTGTGCATCCCTGTGTTGCATAATGACAATAAATGTTCCTTGAATCCTTGAAATATTAGTCATATTAGCCCTTGCTGAACTTTACTTTTCACACTGCAGTAATGCAAGGAAGGGATCTTCATCATTGCCAGTTTGGCCAGGAAGAATAAATACAGTGACCATGAACTAACTCTTTGTATATCTTGCATATAAATGCATTAGATTAAGATCCATTAAAAACAAATAAACCCTAACTTTCAGCTGTGTTCCTGTACTCGGAGTTGAAGCCAGCTTTGGTGCTGTACTGTATAAGTAATTAAAGTCGTAGCACATAACACCTACTTCTGGGTCATAAGCCACATATTGAGGAACTTTATGAGGGTGGATGGTGCCGTCGTTGCGATTCTCCGCCACAGATTAGATGTCCTGTTTCACAGTGGTGATAATTAGAAAAGGCTGACTTGGCACTTGTCCCCAGAATGTGGCTCTCAAGGCTGTTAAACACACAATTAATTACCCTGATGACTGTTTGTTCCTTTCTTCCTCTCTCCTCTCTCCTGCACTTAACCTCGGTTTCTCCCCTACTTTCGTACAGCCTTCCCTCTCTGCGTCACGTGAGGAAACGAGTCCTATTTTAGGACGGCTCGCGTCAGACTCAAACACCCCCGGGTGTCTTTTTTCTCTAAATCGGTCTCACTGTCGTCACCTCTGTGATTCCTCTTTTAATTATATGGCCTGATCACAAACTGTGAACAGAACTGGGAAATGCTTATTCATAATTTAACACTAAAATATTCTCTTTTGGCTTATTCACCAAATCCCAAGATTTTTGTTTTATATCGTAAATAAATGAATAAACTGTGAAGTTACTTTACCTTGCCACAGAAGGGACTCATTATCCTGAGAGTCCTGAGAATAAAATGAATATGGCCTGAGAAAGAGAAAATAGGAGGAAGCACAGAGAGCTGTTGGGACCACTAGCGCCAGCCTCCATTGCCAGTATGTTAGCGGTTAGCTCGCCAGAGTAGTCCTTACGTCACAGGACTTCTGGAACCACTTACTGATGCGACCAGGCCTTCATGCACTCAATATTCACAATGGATCATTTTAAGTTGCATGCTTCCACTCGCCCATGCTCTCACGTTCTTATCTCACTTTGCACGGCCCTTTTGTAGCGGCACACCACAGCGGTTGGTAATTAGAGAGCGGCACTCATTGAGTCTTAAGGAGGAGGATAACGCAAAGAGGAGGGCTTTGGACAAATCAGCCATCCTTTTACTAGAAAACTGCCGTTGTGCCTGTTAAGCTGTTAGCTTAGAGTGTTATTTAAAGGTGCAATGTGTCAGATGTGGCCAAAATTTCAGTTCAGATCATGAGAAAAACACATTCAATCCAAAGTGACAAAAACGGGAAAACAAATTAGGGTTGTGTTTCGTCCTCCCCGCATCAGGATGCCGCTTTGGCGGGAGGAGAGCAAGCGCAGCTCGGGGAGACGGCCGGACCCTCAGTAGCAGTTAGCTTGAATTCCTCTAGAGCAAACCTGTCTCCATGCCGGATCAGCCAACTTTCTGTTGCAGGCGTTAAACAGGTTAGACCACGTTGGCTGGCTGAATTTGAAATGCAGCAGCCGCCAAATCCAATAAACAAATCACCTTATATACGGACTGAGCTGCCCCGGTTAGTGTCACAGTAAAAGATAGCTAACGCAAACTCTGCTTGCGGTGTCATTTCGTCTCTCAGAGTTTCAGCAGCTTGGTTGCACTTTGCATAATCGTGCCCTGCTGTAAGTTAGTAGTTGGCCTTTTTTTAATGACTGTGAATTTGGACTGTATGGACCCAGTAGAAGAGGTGAAAGGCTGAACCCTATTTGTTTGGCGCATGTGGCTATAGACTTTTCAGACATGCGTTTTTCTGAAAAATGTATGCAATGTGACAGCTCGAACAGTTCGTCCCAACAGTCATGATTCCCTCCTGCTCTGTTGGTCTGAGCCGATCAGGTGATGGAAAGTTTTAGAAATCTGCTCCCCCAATTACAGACATGAATAAAAGAGAGAAGCACCCCAAAGGTGATGCGATTTAAATAACTCCTTTTAATAGGCAGCAGCTCGGAGGGGTACGCTGGCAATTATCACTTGTGACCCACAGCAATTATCACCTGCTCCCAGCAGACAAAAGGCAATTTTCAACTAATTGAGTGCTAAGCCACAGGAATTGTGAGAGCTTGACCTTTCGGTGGTGGTTTGGAGGAGACACAGGGACATTTTTGAGGCCAAAACGTCGTTTTGAATCTGCGACAATCCGCCTTACCTCTCTGACCTTAATGCTATCCTGAAAGCCTGGAGGTTCATTCATCATAGTACAGTGCATCACATAATTTGTTTAGACAGTCAAATTTAATGGCAATTTAAATTGCCTATTGTTTTCATCTGCATTAGGTGGAGTGTTTGAATGTTGACTCAATCAATCGGCGGTTCTCTCTGTCGCCAGAGGCTCGTAATCGTGACTCCCCCCCCAGGGAATACAAACAATATGTTGCATTAATTTATCCTCAGGAGAGGAGAGAAAGACACACATATTATGCATCAGAGTTTTCTCTTCTATTTGTGATGCAGCGGATGTTATTGGAGCCATCTGCTAAAAAAAGGCTAATTATTATGTAGCCCTGATTCAGCCTGTAGTGCTAACTGAGTGAATTGATCTGTTTCAGGCAGTCTGAGATTATCAATGCTTTTAATGGAGGAATGTTAAGAAAAACAGAGATTTACTGGTGAGATAATTGAAGTTCTCAGTCAATGAGTGGGTGACAAACAATCCAACTTGAAACTGGAAACTATATTCTGGAGGAAAGGCTAAGTATGTATATATAGCCCTTCCTCCAGAATATAGTCAGTACTAGTCACTAATCTTAACTATAATGGAAGTTGTAATTTCACGGTTTGGCCACTAGAAAAATTGGCTTCCAAGCCTGGCTAGATACAGCTGGCTCTCCGTCGCTCGCTACAGTAGATCCAAGAACAGATGAAGACTGACAGAGAGAACTAGAGATCTACAGGACATATTTATTAGGAATTTTTCTGGTGGTTTGGATGAGAGGTTCTGGAGCAACGATATCGGAGACCGAGCAATCAGCCCGTTCCGAACAGGGAGCGCTGCTCAACCATAAGTTCTACCTGCTATTTGGTTAGCAGCTGACGGGCCTCTACATCATACCCGCTACGTTTTTAACAAGCCACAACGGTTACATGGAGACTGGCCGCATCTAAACAGCTGACCCTGTGAGTGCTGCTCAGTCGCTGGAAGCGTTTTGCAACAGCACTGATGTAGGAGCATGGTTGATGCAATAAAATATGTTATCATGAGAAAAGAGACCACATCAAGGTTTTAATGTCTTTATTGTATTTTTCACATCTGTTACAATGGAAGCCATCACTGACATGATTTGCATGTCTTGAAAACCGCATAATGGAACAACACGTGTTTGAAATCTAATGTTCTTATTTTAAAATAATAAAACTGGAAATAATTAGTCTATTGATGTCCTCTAAGCAGGCTTTCTTGAAACCCGCTGGTTCATATTGTATGATGGGCACGTCTGCCATCAGGTCAACCAGAACATAAAACTCAAAGAGAGTACATCTGGAGATTTCTCAAGTGGAGTACTGTTCATTGGAAATGGCGTATGACATCATTCTACTTAATGCTCTTCATGTTCCTCCATCTCCACTGTCCACATGTCTATGAAATACTTCAGCTGGCAGTTCAAGCCTCTCCATCATCAAGTGACCTCCCAACACGAGGTTGACTTGTACTTTTTTTGTACTTTGCCTCTGACATCATTTGTTTTAATTAGATTGGATATAAACCTAATCATTGTATTAGTTTGGTCCATCCATCCATTATCTGTAAGGGCTCTTCCTACTCAGGAGCTGCTCCCAGCTGAGGTAATGTAGTGGCTATCACAGGGCTGACACAAGAGCCAGACAACCATTCACAATCATCAATTAACTTAAGCTGCATGTCTTTGGACTGTGCAAATCCGGAGAGCCCACACAGACAATGCGTTAGCTTTTTCCTTTTGTGGAAAAATATCTTTCCTTCATGTATACACTTTCCAAATGAACTCAGTCCGGAAACAAGGTTCCTCCTCATCAAATTCAAGAACTGGATCTAGGCAACTTCCTGTAGTATCGTGCAGTACACTGTGCTGTGTTGAGAGGTGCAATTGTTAATATCCATGCTCTATGCTCAGCAGCACCAAAAGGTTAATAGGGTGAGTAGTGATATACACTTTCAAACTCCAGCTACCAGTGCATGCATCAACAGGAAACTCATACATACCGAGCATGAAAGAACCCGAGCCTTTCTGAAACGTCTCATAGTATGTAATTGAAAAAGGCCTTCTCTGCTAGCCATGCCTTTCATTTTGGCCCTCATTGAAGCCAGATGAAGGAGCTATTTTTGGGCGAGCCGAGTGGGCTGAAGGTCAGCGGAGACCGCGTGCTTTGATCCCGGTAGGGATACGGCCTTGTTTGTGAATGAGCTGGTGTGGGCCGCTTGAATCAAGGCCCCTGAAGAAAGCAAACGAAAATACGTCTGAAGCCGACGTCCCCTACTGGTTATTATTCCTGAAACCTTGTCATACCACTCAACTAGTAGGATTTCAAAACACACAGCAATGCTTTGTAAATTCTTCCAGTTCTTTCTTTCGTCTCTTTGATATTACGCCTCCATTATGCATCATGCTTGGACGACACGGAGTTGCGTTAACAAAGCACAATACGTCTACAGCTATTCACTGAGGAAATCAATTATGTATGTACATTTACACTCACGCAGTCACACGGGATGAAACATATAGAGTATTCTCCTTTGGATCAACTTTGAGGGCCCCAGTCACTTGAATGGTTTAAATAAATGTGTTAAATAAAAATTGGTCCGACTTACGACAGAATTCCCTCTTTGTTTTTTGTCAGTGCCTTTGAGCCATCTGGTTGTTAGCTATTGTTACTCCAAGGCTCATGTTAGTGCTGGGTATGAGAATGTGTTTGAGTTTTTCCTAAAATGGCATGAAGAGCACTGTTATGGCATATGCATAGCATAACCTCAACTGTCAATGCTGAGAGGAAAATTAACATTTGGTAACACAATAATACAAGTATGAGCAACACATATAGAACAGGATGAATATAAGATTGTTCAATGTAATCCAAACATCCATTGCTGATTGTATAGTAGCATTTCTTTTAAGTTACGATAGAAAGCAATGTGTTTTTGCTCCTTCTAGCTGACACCTTTGTTCTGGCCAGAAAACAACCTTTTGAAACGCACACACATGATGGTCATTCAGGACCGGGCGCAGGCGTTTCTGGTCCATTGCTCACAGAAACAGCCAGCCCAATCATCTCGTGCTCAGCTCGCCTGGTCTGGCTCGACCGATCGGTGATTAGGTTGTCGATTGCTGACAGGAGGACAGCGTAGCTCAGAAACATCAGACCATTTCACTAATAACACAGCGGTTATTGTTGTGGATGAAAACAGAATCCCAACCCAGTGGAGTATGTCGGCGTTCTAGGTTGGAATCTAGTCCAGCAATACATGAAAAGGCCTTCGCTGTTGGAGGATTGGAAATGTTGGAGCACATTCTTCCATTCCACACATGTTTGACCTTTGCCATAGACACAGCTGGAGCTGTCCTCCGTAGACACACATGCACCATGCTTTTCATACGTCTCTACCTTCCTTTTCATCTTTTCACACACAACAAATTGCTGTGAATGTATGGCATTGTATGCATTGACAATACAACAGGCTGGAGGTGTATTTGGCGACAGCACGTTGAGCTGTTATTTGTCTGCTCTGCAGCGTCTCACTCTGTGTATCTATTAGTCATAAGCTCCACTAAGCTTCTCAAGGTTATTGGGAATTTCCTGCATGGATGCTTTCTTGACATGGGCTTAATATTGGTGGCTCCAAATGAAATATTTGACCTCTCGGGTGCGCTTGTTTCAGAATCCGTGAGCTACATGGTTTCTAACCTGGAGTGGAGCACTGCCTCCGGTATCACACGCATCTCATTGTGTCCGTCAATCAGCTGACGGACTGTGCTGTTTGGTTAAAATCAGCAACCCCGCCTCACTACTGCCAGTCAGACAGGTGGAGGTAGGTCGGGGATGTCTTGTGAGACATACAGGTGTCCTGATTTCATCACCGTACTCCATCTTCTGTCAATACAGCAACTTCATCTGTGTCGCAGATAATAAATCCCTGTATATAATGTATGTATGTAAACATAGAATTGAGTTGACTATATCGGCTCCTTCTTCTCGATGCTCAACCGATATCAGTACCGGTGCATTCCTATTGAGAAGGCCACATCAAGTTTGTAATCAAAGTAAACTTTTCACGTGGAAACTCCTGCTTGTTGAGCCATTCATCCAACCCGAGCTCTTTCTATTGTCGCTCTATATATTACGTCAGCTGACGTCCTTCTTTGCTCTCGTCATAATTGCCACGGAGACCATGAACGTAAATATGGATTATAATAAACGGCTTGTACAGACAACATAAATGATGCAATGGATCCTTGGAGACCAGCTGCTAAAAGCAAACAAGCAAAGGGATCATTATCTGCAAATATGGATAATCAATAATCAGCAATTAGTATTGGCTGTAAAAAAACCACTGTATTTGCTCCCTTTATTCTTTTGTGCTGATCCGAACCGTGACTCTTTGAGTTTTCTGATCCATTGCAGCACTAGCAGTAAGTAACTCTGTTTCTGGTCCACAACAGCTCTCTTATAAATGGTAAGTTTTTGCAGATGCAAAAACATGCCAAAAGGATTTCTCCTCCAGGGAATTATTCTTCACAGAGAAACGATATAAATGCAAATTAGAGGTCAAAACCTAGCGACCCAGTAATTAGATAAATGTGGTTAATATGTCGACCATTAGCACTTAAAGCTAATTAGGTGTTAAAAACTCAACCATAATTGAAGGTATTAAGGTTATAGAAAAAAACAAGAAATGAATAAAACTAAGAAAAACTGAGAAAAACTTCTCTCCAAATCTTTTACCGCTCAATTTATCTTTACACTATGCCACGCACTCTCACTCTTATGCTCAGTAAACAGAGGAAATACATCCACAGAATGGATTATGTACATATTTATTTTACTTTACCATGTGTTGACATAACATAACATATCTAATATATAAGTACAAAAGCCAGATTTCCCATGATGCAGTGTGAATGTACTTACTATTTCTTTAGGACTGTAAGCACTCTCAATCATTTGAACCCAGTCTGGCAGCAGGGAAATCATGCTTTGTAGTGTGTGTATGTGTGTGTGTGTGTGTGTGTGTGTGTGTGTGTGTGTGTGTGTGTGTGTGTGTGTGTGCGCGTGTGTGTGTGTGTGTGTGTGTGTGTGTGTGTGTGGGAAGGGGGGTGTAGGTTGCATTACATGTTACTGAGGATGCCATGAAATGGCTTATTGATTACACTGGTGTGTGCGTGTGTGTGTGTGTGTGTGTGTGTGTGTGTGTGTGTGTGTGTGTGTGTGCACGTGTGTGTGTGTGTATGTGTGTGTGTGTGTGGGTGATTAAAATTCACCGGAGAGGAAAGAGGGACAACGGCAGGCGCGGCGGTAAAACCCTCGACCCGACCTTTCAGACTGTACATCACTTGTCGTCCGCCGCTGCTCATCTGTCAGCCGCATCACACTGACATGTACAGAGCCTGACAATGACGGGGGTCGCTGCCGAGTATGCGTGTGTACTGTATCTACTCCTGTGTGTGTGTGAGTGGGTGGATGCATGTGGTGGGAGCCCTGCCATGCAGAGATAAGACCACTCTGCCTCCGCTCTGATAATATCCAGCTGATAGCGATCTATTGCTGCAGTCTATCACCAATAACTTTCCATCTGGATTCAGGTGTCAGACCTTGCCCAAGCGAATAACTGATGCAATTGTCATATACCGTGAAACCTTTTGTCTCATATCATCTGTGTGTGTCCAACAAACGACTCTTCTTTTGACTTTGTTCTCACACTGATTGATACTTGGTACTGTGGAGGATGCTATGAAATACAAACACATGCAGAGAAGGATAACCTGAACATAAAACCCCACCGGTTGCGAGAATAATAAAAAACATTATTAATAAAATAGACATAATAGTAATAAATAGGCTCTGTTTTTTGGCAGTAACCAATTTGACTACTTGGGGTCTTGCATGTGTGCATGGTGCCTTAATTGAGCATCCACTAAATCCAATGGAAACTCATTTGCCTCATTATTATTATTATAATATTGTGAGAGAAAATAAAGTTGCATAAAGAGTGAGAAAGTCCGCTTAGGGAGGAGGTCGGGTGGATGGTCCAACGCAGGACTTCCTTTAGACTCCTGTTTGTGTCCTATATGAAACCAAGTTGACTTATTTGCCCTTACTTTATTTAAAGGCTTAAGTAACATGCTTACTTACCTAATGTCACTTACGTAAGTTAGTCAGTCAAAGTACATGCCATTCACCCATTCATACACTGACGATAGGGGCTGCAATACAAGGTGCCACCTGCCCATCAGGACTCTAACCAAGCATTCACAATGTGGGGTTGTCCAATAGGAGCCGGGGGTAGAACCACCGATCTTCTGATTGACAGATGACTCTGCTCTACCGTGAGATGAGAACATGATGGTTCTCTGTTGATAGTCCGCTATGAGAATTCATTCCTGCACACTGTCACCTGTTGATTGAGAAACCTATTGTTCGGGCCCTTAGACCTTCATCGGGTCAATCCATTCCAGACCGAGATAGTCGACACCTCCTCAGATTCGGCCAATCAGGGACCAGAATCTGTGAGTCCAACAGTCACCTCCCGCCCTCAAGGATGCACCTTTTACAATCTCTATCATCCATAATGACAATAATAATAGTTGGCGAATGGTCAATCTCAAGGTAACATCATAATATCAGGCACCTATATTCAATCATATGGCATAGGAAATAAATACAAGATATGACTAGAACAACATTGGATCTTCACAATAAGGAGCAACTCATCGTTCAGACCTTTGGGTAACAAGATGAAGACCCAAAAAGCGTCAGGTCTCTTCAGCCTCAGCTCGTCATCACCATCTCTAGGTGGCGCCTTTACCTTCCCATCGCCATCAAATCATAATGAAGAGGTGTCGCTTTGCTCTGCCACAAGATAATCACAGTCATCTCTGTGTAATGCACTCTTGTGTTCACTGACGTGTGGCTTCAATTTTCTGGTGGTTACACCTCCATATGATAAACCACGGTGCGCGCAGCAGGAGGAGCAGGGTGTCACATGTTTGATGGCAAACGCTTTGCCTGTGTGTGGATGACTGTGGTGTCTGAATGGGTTGTGCAGGTCCCATCTTATGTGTAAATGTACAGCACAGAACACAGCTCACTCCACAAACTCAAATACCGCTGTTAAATACGTGCTTTTACAAAAGTAAATTTGAGAAATGTGTAGTCGTGCATGTGACTGAGATCTCCTTCTAATTTATATTGCTGGTGCTTGTAGCGGCAGCGTGAGGCTTTTGGAGCGCTGGTCTTACTGAACAAACCTTGATTATATTTCACCAGCTTTTTCTATAAAGGTGTCCTTTTTTAGTCTTTTAAATGAGCTTTTAGGCAGCTGGAGGCCAATAACAGAGTGTGTGCTATACAAGGTCTCCTATACAAGGTTGTGATAACACACCAGAAAAGATTTTCTTTACTATAGTCCTCAGTGGATTTTTTAATGGTGATACATTGTAAGAAAATCGATATATATATGTATATATATATATATATATATATATATATATATATATATATATATATATATATATATTGATAGATCTCAGATTTGCACAATTTCGGGGCAAAGATTACGTGCTTCGGCCAGGTGTCTGAAAATAAGTCTTGCTTAAAACAAAAGCAATTGTATTTTATAACAAACCTTTAGGAATAGATGGTGTTTGGGTCTGTTAGTTATGTGATGTAAGTTCAGTACGTTATGCAACGTTACATAACCTGTTCTAAGTGCAGCCTCTATGTTATGATAAAGACGTGTTTCAGCTTCATCTGTCGAAAACATTTCAATAAATCTACTTTTAAACTAAAAGCATTAAAAAAGGTTGATTTAGTCTGTTCTGCAGAGGAAACATGAGTTACTGTTGACATCCATTGTTGGTAATGAAATATCGATTAGCAGCTTTAAAGGAATACATAACCTGCAAAATGTGGACCAATTACTCTCCTCTAGTTACCTTGTGTTCTAGAAAGCGTTGTTTTCCTCACATGCCTCCACGGTGACAAAGAATCCCCAAAAGGAGAAAAGTATTGATGAAGTGAAGTAAATCCCAGCAGGTGTCAGCTGGGCTCCAGCTCTGTTTCCCCTCGTTTCTTTACTCTCCTCGGGGGAGGAGCGCTCCTGCGGTGGAAGATGATGGAGACCTGCGTTTGATAAATTGTCTGTATTGAGCTGTCCTCACCTCACTGAGATCAGAGCACAGCACGAGCAGGGACACCTCGGCATGCGGTCCGGCTGATCGGATCCCAATGCCAGATCCGATCCTGGAGCACAAAGCCTTGACAGTTACCGGGCCCTGACATGAGAGGATGACAGGAGTCACAGTGAGGAGACAAGCGCAACGACGGCCAAACACAGACTTGAAGGACTCGGGACTTTTGAAAAAGTAAAGCAGTCTCCCTGGTAATGCTGAGTGTCTTGAATCGTTCCCCTGGATCTTTAAAGTCCCATTGAAACAGAAGTTACAGCGGCTTTGTGTTCTGTGCTGGGACCTATTCCCCCGTGACACAGAACATTTGAGCGTACAGATACAAGAAGGATTTATATATGGGCTGGGCAAAGTTGGAAAAATGTAAATGATTAATCGCATGATTTTTCTGAGATTAATTGCGATTAATCGCATTATGCGCCAAATTCAATAATGAAGTAAAAACTAGTGTATTGTGCGCTTTTATTTTAAAGTAATGTTATCAGAACAATATAACAGGCACTCTGGAGCAACAGCAAGTTAACAACAGTATATCAAACACTTTTATTTTATTTTTTATGAACAGGTACCAGAAGAAACATTTGTCTTTTATCAGGGAACAACATAAACAGTCTGTTCAGTAGTAAGTGTACCTGTGAGGGACAAGCCACATACATCAGAAACAGCAAAATGTATCTGGTTTCCTGTTTTGAGATAAGGTGCTTTTATTTTGAAGGCGAAAAACAGGATTGAAACGGAAGTAGCATAGTAGCATAGTGCTCCGTTTAACGGCTAAAGCTACGGTCTTTAAAGACCATCAGTCGGAGGGGTACGCTACAAAATGCAGTTAACGGCATGATAAAATAATTAACGCGTTAATGGATTGCTGCGTTAGCGCATTGATAACGCGTTAACGTGCCCAGCCCTAATTTAAATGAAATCCTTTGCGTTTGACTGGACCGCTAAAAAGTGGACGGCCTTAGAAATTGGTCGGTACGAGCCTATACCTAAGCACACATTGTTTTACCGGAAGAGAAGATAATTGTATTTTGATAAAACTAAATACAAAGACATGTATTTTTTGCAATTGTCTTTGAATATATTGTTAAAAAGGTGCCCAATTTCCCTGGAGATGTGATCTTAAAAGTCCCTTTTCCTTGCTCAAGTACCGTTGGGCAAGTGAGGAAGTGTTTGGTCCAGATGTTCTTTGTTCCTCACCAGAGTGGTCGTCCTAAAACCACAAGGTGCTGGTTTGATGCTCGGTCTCCCCGTAGTTTGCATGTCCTTGAGCAAGACACTGAACCCCCAGGTGCTTCACAGCAGCATACTGCTCCTAATTACTAAGGATGGGCAAACGAGAACAATCACTGTGGGATTAATAAAAGGATTATAAAAAATGTATGCATGCATTTATTTATAATGCCTTCTGCAACTCCGTCCCAGAAATATGACAATGGCATAGATAACTAAGGGGTATCACACCCACACACACATATAGACAAACAACAGCCATATATAATGGAATTACCAGATGAGGCTTATGAGAGCAGTCCTCACTGTGCCTCACGCTGCATGAGGCATAGCTTTCCACAGCAGTAGGCGATGAAGTGATTCATCATTCCGCCCGCCCGTCTTTAATAAACAATGCCTGTTCTCACACCAAGCCAAACGTATTCGGCGTTCTTCTCCGCGGCCACAGACATCCGCTCCGATTCCTCTCCAGTCCAACCCAAACGCACAGGGATTGATCCATCTCCATTCAGTGTATTCACTGAGCTGCAATTTGATTGTCACAGATCAATCCGTCTGCACCTCGAGCCGAGGTCGCAGCGTTGGGGCATGCGACTGTATTGTGGCCAAATGGATCTGAAATTGATATTGATCTCCTGGTTTGCCCGGGAGTAGACATTATTCATTCAATAAGAAAGTGGAAAATACAGCGAGGGGTGAGCAGAGGTGCGCTATGCTAGTTCAGTGCGTTTGCTTTATTGATGTTTTTCTCTCTCTATGCAAAGGGAAATACTGTGGAGTTTAATGATCAGTCAAAACGGTGGAGACAGTCACTTTTGCCAAACACAGGAAGACAATGCACCGACTTCCAATCCACTCGCTGGAGGCCGAAGATGGATGTGTACTTGACACAAGGGGTTAAAGTCAAGCCCACCTTAGACACCAAGAATAAATCTTTTAATTTATGGTTCAGTGTGGCATTTCACTCTTTGAAAACACTGCTCTGATGTGAGATGGATGGGTGTAGATTGGTGTAAACCTGGAAAGCAATGTACTGTAATGAAAGCAGAGGGTTTGCAGTGGAGATGGTTTTGTTGCTCAAGAGAAGATGAAGCGTCTTTCTTCAGCTTAATGCCTCTAACTGTCCAATCCCAATCCTTACCAAGACCCAACCATTAAGCACTGCTTTAGACTGTTGTAATAGCTGAACAGATCAGATTACCATTACTTATAGGCCTTTTTTTACCATGACGCCAACTTTTATTGTCATGATCTCAAACATTATTTCCTCATACAACAAAATGGCCTCTTCAATCCCTGACTATGTTTGTTTTTCCATGCAAGACAAATATGTTTCTAATCAAAGTGTCACGGTGTTAGATGGCTTCCTGTTTTATTTTGTAGTTTGTGTCTCTAGTATTCTGTGTCCCTGCACTTCCTGTTGTCTGCCGCCTGTGTGTCTCCTGATTGCTCACTCCCTTCACCTGCCCTCATGGTTTCCACCTGTGCGTCAATACCTTCACCCTCCTCTTGTATTTAAACCCTGTCTGTCACTGCCCCAGTGTCAGATCGTACTGTGTGTTAGTTGGTGTGTTCCCCATTTGTTCCCGTGCCCTTTTTTGATCCCTGTTTTTGATGCTTCATCCTGTGTTTTTGGAGGTCTGTTTTTGGTAAATAAATGTACTTTACGTCGTCGTCGGTGTTTGGGTCCTAGATGCAACCACCACAAGACACAAAGTCTGCATAGGGAGGAGGTCCTGGTGGATGGAAGGGCCAAACAGACACACTTTCAGCAGGAGACCACTGTTTGTGTCCCGTTTAAACAACCAACGGCATATGCTTAACATACTTAGTGTTCGTACATAGCTTAAGAACGAAAAGGTACTCATCTGAACTCAAACCACGGTCCTTTACAAAGCCTCGCCGAATCATTTTGTTGTTGTTAAATGTGTGTAAACTTCAACCGTAATCCAGTAAATACGCTTCTCTTGATACGCTATTGAGAATGTTTGTTGTCTGGGAGCATCATTATTTTAGAGACAAGATTGGAAGCAGTACTTGGTTTGTTTTTTAGAAACATCAGCTGTCTCCCATTATTTCCCCGTCTTCCTCCTGATGAGACTTTGAGGTTCCACCGACAGACAGATGGAGTCATTATGTCCATAGCGGCTGTAGGTCTTAATCCGGTGACAAAACATAATTAGCGCCAGAGCAGATTTTCATGTCGGGAAAGGTGGCCAACAAATTGATATTTTGGTTGATATTTAGTAAACTATGGATAGTATAAAATGATGTTCCTGTTGTAACGTGTCGTGGAGTTTAAGCACAAAACAGAAATTCAGGTAAAGTGAAGCAAGAACATCCAAACTGTAGTTTTTTTTCCCAATATGAAATAATTCAGCAGCTCGTGTCGGAGAAGCAGGAGAGGGAACGTCCCTGGTGTTCAGTAGACTCTGTAATTCCAGTAGCATTCTCAGTCAGAGGAAAGCTGAGACCCAAGCTTGAGAGGCAAGTCCCGAGTCCTCAAATCACTCCCCTTAAGTACCGGCTCGACACATGAGCCAGAGGTTCACGTCAGATGCCAAAGCACCCAAACACAAACGCTCCAAAGCACACAGCGACACAGGTGAAGACTGACATCACCTTGCAGTGCAAACATGGTGCGTCCCGGCTCCTGTTGTGTGGACTGCAGAAACATTCTTTACACTCACGGCGGGGAGCAGGGGTTTAGTGTGGGACAGTTCATGCGGCGCATTAACTCTTGTGGAAAGAAGCAGTCCTTAAAACCAGGTCTTTATAAGCTGGAGTCAGAGAGAGGTTGTAATTAAGGGATCCATTTTTAACACAAGTGCTTCACTGTGCAGCAGGAGGAGGCCATTGTCCCCTCAGCCTCATGCATTAACAATGAGAGCTGTCTCACTGAGAGGTGGGCGGTATTCTGAGGAGGGAAATATCCGACCCGTTTCCCTTTGTGCTCGCAGACGGGCCAAAGGAAACACTCTACAAGATGTAAATGTAGCTTTTTAGGAGTGTGTATAGAGCAGACTGATTCTCTCCATGAACTCACCATCAAACATTGATGATGTGGAACGTGTTTGTAACTCACATGCTGTGCTGCAAAGTTTTATTTGATTTTATTTTTCACGTGTTCGAGCACACCAACCCCCCGGAGCTGCAGAGCTGGTTTATTTCAACTCGCTACCTGCTGGTCCATCCGGCCGCCCGCTCTCCTCTCAGCTGAGTAGTTTCCTGGAAGCAGGGAGGGAGGGTGCTAGCTAGCGGGCTAGCTCTTGTTTCATTTGTGGTCTGATGAACAGTAAATTCATCAGATTCAGCTCCAGTCCTACTACTGGCTGTCATATGAACCCTTCACAAACACGTTTTGGATTGCAAAAATATTCATCATTCTATTTCTCTTCCCCCTCATGTCCCCTGAGGGGCTCTGTATTATTCTGTATTATTTTAAGGACTGTTATACACTTTTCTGAAACCTTATCGAAACAAATTATATTGGAAACCGAACGAGTCTAACTGTAATCTACAGTATCTGCTTCAAACTTCAAATATCAAATTGAAGTTCAAATGTTTTATACAAAGTGGCAACCCCATCCAGTACAAAGAAGCTATTTCAGTTGTTGTTGTTGATGTAAAGCACATTATAAAGGAGTGATAGTAGAAGCTCAACCTTCACCAGCTGACAATAAAAGGCCCCTGCATGTGAATTATTTGAAGATACTAATTCAATAATAGGTGATGACAGTCTTGATGGTGTTACTCTGCTTAATGAGTACATTTACTTTTGATACTTTGATCTGCACTATACAGGTTAACTGAAGGATCTGAATACTTCCTCCACCAAACAAACGTTGCAAGAGTCTCAATTCGTTTCCACCAGCTTTCCAATTATCTATTTAATCACAACATTTGATGACATCACATATCAGTGAAATTGTGTCCAGTTAGTCTGTTTGTGAGGCATCAAACATAAAGGAGCTTTCTTCTCATTTCCAGCCAGCATCGCGTGTCCCAGTGAGCTGATGCCCATTGGTCTCTGGGTAATTACCCCGTGATGAATGCTGTCTCCTTGGCACAATATGAGACATGTCCTTTGCTCTAATAGGGAGGCCTCCAGTGGTGAATGCCACTAGTGATGATGGACTGTCTCTGCTCCAAACCACTGGCCATCCATCCGCATCCTGTAGCGTGGTTTTGGATAAGTGTCTCTGCGTCGCTGTTACGCTGCCAAGTTACGGCGCAGCATAGAAGATGAGGCGGAATCTTCTGAATATGACACTGCAAAGAAAAGATGCCACGCACATGCTAAAGGCATATTGGACACATATATAGAGGACATCCAGCACAGAATCCCATCACAACGTTCACCCAGGCGGCACGATGCTCAATAACACCGTAGTTATGGCATTAGAGGTTCCCGCAGTGCGGTGACCCAAAGCACCAATGCTGTACAGAATCCAATGTAACCACACAGCAGGCCCGCCGGCTGGATGCAGTGACCACCAAAACCCACCACGGGACGCCGCCAGCGGTCCTACGGGGCTAATAGCGGCTCTGGCCCTGCACCCCTCAGCTTACAAATATAACGTCTGTGTCTGCGGGTGACGCCGCCACTTGTATCGGCCAAACACCGGCGCCATTATCGCTGCTTCCAGAGTGGCAGCAAAGGCGGGGACATTTAGCAGCGTGTCAAACTCGCAGGAGTCCTCCATCAAACAACGGCGACCAGAATAAAGGCTCTGTCAGGAATACTGACAGCTGTAATATTTCACCTGGCCCTGGAAGCCATTCCATCAGCCAAAACAGAGACGCAGAGAAGTATTTCTTCCCCTCTCCCCCCGCCCTACGTATGAATATATATGAATATTTTGGGGGGTTATTTCCTACACAGTTGTTGGCATTGTTATTGGGTAATGTGGAGAAAGTTAGGAGAGCGATATTCTTTTATGCTGCCTTTGAGGACATTTGGAGCCGGGTCGATTTAGCAGCAGAATAGATATCCGTTCTTATTCATCCCACCGGCTCTGATAAAGTATTTTCCAATTTGTCCGTTTGTCTCAGTCGTGCAGTTTGGAAATTGTACAAGCATCAACTTTCATATCATTCATAGCATCTGCACAGAAGTACAAGGGGACAACTAAAGTCAGGCGGCAACCTCCGGTTCTGAAGAGTGAAGCCGATGCAGATGTCTTATGCCGTGTTCACACCAAAACAGTTGCGAATTTTCGCAACGCCACTTCGCCTATATCGCGCCGCAGGTGAAAAATTCGCTCTGTGTGGTTTATCCGTTTTTTCGCAACCATCGCTGGGGAAAGGGGGCGGGGCTTATCTCTGTGTCTTGAAAACATTTACTATTTCCTTCATCCACCAGGTAAATAACCACTAATTCTGCTTTATACTTGTTGAGGAAGTCCCACACACGTCGGAACATCCACCGCCCCGTGTCTGGGTTCATAACATTATCCGTAGTCGCACACAGCTCGACTCCTCCAGGACGAGTGTCTGAATGAAGCCGCTTCCAGCGCTCCTTCAGCGGGCCAGCAGTTTCATTCCGTAACGGCGGTGATGACGGGCGGAGCTTCTCAACGCTGATTGGCTTTTGCAACTCCGCGTCATGCGAATTATTCGCTGGAGTTGAAATATTTGAACGCCGGCGAAAAAGCGGAAAAGCAGAGTTGCGAATATTCGCAACGCCGTTTCGCCTCTATCGCGACGCCCGGCGAAAAATCCTCTTTTTCGCAACATAACGCGGCTGTGCATTGACTTAACATGTAATCTGGACGCGCGAATATTTCGCAACTGTCTCCTGACCACCAGGGTGGCGACTCCTCTGGTTGTATAGAAGTCTATGCTTCATGTGTTAAAGCTGCATTCTCTCTACTGACCACCAGGGGGCGACTCCTCTGGTTGTATAGAAGTCTATGCTTCATGTGTTAAAGCTGCATTCTCTCTACTGACCACCAGGGGGCGACTCCTCTGGTTGTATAGAAGTCTATGCTTCATGTGTTAAAGCTGCATTCTCTCTACTGACCACCAGGGGGCGACTCCTCTGGTTGTATAGAAGTGCTATAGAAGTATAGAAGTGGTTGTATAGGGAGATTTATTCCCTCAGTAAACATTGTAAACATGAGTTTATGTCTCAATCTCTAGTCTCTTCTTCAATACAGCATGATGTTCATTTAGTAAATTGTGGTCATTTAAAGTCAAACAGACCATAAACAGGGGATGCTTTAAGGCGGGGCTACTGTGATTGACAGGTCACTGGTGTCCCTACGTCACTTCTCTGCATTCCACACATGGTCACTTCATGGCGATGGCCATAATCCAATATGGTGAAGGCGAAATCGAGGTTTTTATAACACCCGTCCACGGACCAGTGGATGACGTCACGATGACTGCGTCCACTTATTATACACATTCTACGGTTCACATTAATATCACGTTTCTCAAATGAATACATATAGGGCTCAGCTGCAGTTGGCCTTTTAAGATCAGTCGGCATCACTTACTGTAATTTCCGGTGTGCATTTCACCTTTCAAAGCCTCTAATTGTGCGGCTGCTGGCCTCTCCTTCCCGAGGAGCCGGCAGAGCAGAGCGCTGTCGAGTCGGGGGGGAGATGTCACCGTTAAGGTCACAGATCACTTTTAATTGAGCTGGATCCCCGAATCCCACCGCCTCAGATTGTAGCCAGACATTGTCCTGAATATATATGGAACTGTCCATTTTTCACGTTTTAATAATTGCAGCACAGCGCACATCGATCAGCTAAAAGCTGAAGACGCAAGTACATAATATTGACTGTGTGTAAATCAATACTAATGCAGGCATCATGCATGCCACCCATCTGTCAGAAGAGCTTCATGGATCCATCAAAGTGCAATGAAGACTGAAACCACAATCTATCATTTAACACATCATGCTGGTGGCAGACTATTGAAGACCTGACACTGGTATTCCAGGGGAATACTGCAACTTATTCACTTGCCACTTCTGCTTTGCATTTGTTTAGAGCCTATCAACAACAAGGCCACGCCACGCCTTGGAAACGCTTCAAAAAGATAATGAAGCTAAATGAAAAGCAACATTTAAAAGAAGCCTGTGGATTTATTCTGACTGCCTGTAGTGCTGTGGAGCAATGTTTGAACCGGCTGGTCTCCATCCGCCCACACAGGAACGCCTTGGTTCCACTGTCGTCCACTTAGTGACCGCTGGTGATGGTAAGCAGCAAAGAAAGGAACAAGACTGCTAGCAAGATGTCTCACAAGTAAGGAAATGCACTCAATATGTTTTTTTGACCTCATGGACACAATGTGTAAAGACTCAATAACAACAGTTTGTTGAGCTGAAGTCAAGACAACAGGGAGCTGAGGCAAACGTATCCAACAGGGATCAGAGAGTCCAACTCCCAGGCAGCCAGAGCAAATGGGTGGGGAACGCTAAGGCTGGAGACCTTTCTGTATTTCACAATGATTTCTTTGCCGAGCGTTTTCATGATCTTGACATTACCAACTGCACTTGAAGGCTTCATTCTTTTCACATCACCCCGTCCATTAAGGACCACATCTTTTGATAGATGCATCCATTTTTGATATGCAATGAAACGAGATACTGGTAGGCAGTGCAAAGACCTGGTGACCAGTGAAATGGCCCCAACAGCCTATGGACACAGCGATCGTGAGGGCCGGGGGCCAATGTGCTCTGTGGTTGGTGAATGACTTGCATTACTTTGCTGCAACGGTTTAAGTAACATTCAATCAATCGATCTAACACAGGTGTGCATGTGGTGGTCGTGTGTGCTCCAGTGTTGGAACAGCCTTTTCGTACTGAAGCCAGACCTGCGTAGAGAACCAGATTGATGGTGGAAAGAAAAGAATGTACACTTTATTAATGTCGTCACGTAGAATCATACACAGCACAACATAGGGAAGTAACCTCTGTGTTTAAGGAGACAAGGACACTTTTACTGTGAGATACTTTCAGTACTTTGTGTTGTTTAGATGATCTGAATACTTCCTCCACCTCTGTGGATCTGATGTGGTGATGCAACAGTTTTTGTTTCATGTGTTTGGACACTCCTTGGGATAAAACATGCTTGACTTGAAAAGATTTGGACGTATATCTAAACTACTGATTTAGCATCTCAGTCCTGGAACACTGCTGGACTCAATGTGGACGGTGTAGAGATATCACCCTTTGTTATTACAAAGCTCCTCCTTCCTTTGCAAAACCGGGCCTATATTACCCACAATGCAACTCTGCCGCGGACACTTTGGTCTGAGAGTGTGACTTGAGGACATTAGACTTTGCACGGCTCCCACTGGAGTCACAGAATAGCCTGCATGTTGACTACTTCTTCCACATAGGCAGCAGTTGGAGTTTCCCTCTGAGAAACCAAACATTATGTGAACGCTCCAACTCTCCTGATCCTACAGACACTTTGATACATGTGATGTTTCCCAGGAACACAAGGATAAAGTGCTGCTGTGGTTACATTAGCAAAGAATTTGTATTGAAATAGGATCCAGGTAATTATGAGTCATAACTGACATTATTTGTATCCATATCAAAGGCTTTTTATCCCCCTTCCTCCCACCAAACCACGACCACACACACATATTTAGGACTGCTGTTCATCAGCAGCTTCCATCCATCAGACCGGCCGCCTGGCAGAGTATTACCGCCTGCACTAATCAAAGAGTTTCCATTTTCACCTGAGCTCTTCATATGTTGGCGCTGGCGTGACTTGAAGGGTAAAGTAAGATGACACGTGGTTATCACAGCTGCTACTCCATTGTTTTAAAGAGCGCGCGACACAGTAATGAGGTCGTGAGGACTTCTGTGTTCTGTTGGCTTATTAGCAGCTGTCGCCCGGTAGCTCTGACACGAGGGGAGGCGGAGGGGAGCGGCGAGCTGCAGACTCTCATTGGGCCTCGCTCACAAACGCACAACGATGTGCGCAAAACGTTTGAGCACATCGTTGTGCAGAACACAGAAGTCCTCACAACCTCATTACTGCGTTTTTTAAAACAATGGTGTAGCAGCTGTGACAACCACGTCTCATCTTACTTTACCCTTCAACTCACGCCAGCGCCAACATATCCATGATTTATTCATGTTTTCTTACCTAAATTTGTTTCAAACACTTAAAAATACTTTCAAACTGCCGCAGACCATGCGAGCGCACACATGCTGAAGGCCAGCTGTCTCAGTGGGAACACACACCGTTTAACTAAATGCATCTCATGATAAAACCACTTTCACCAAAAAAAGGCTATAGTATGTCTAAAACGGTTACTTTAGCTGTATAATATGCAAAACCGTTTGTTTACTAATGCATTGGCCCAATGTTTGAAATGATTATGATATTGATGCCCTTTTTATCCTCATAAATTATTGTCAATGTGAAAACATATTATATATTCCAAGCTTCTATTTAGGTGGTGCGTGGAGAACAAAAGGTTTTTTCACTGCAGTGAAAATGACGTTTTTCAAAGGCTGAATGCCAACAAATATGGATTAAAGTCAAATATTTTGTGCGATTAAAAAAAAAAGAAAAGCTGTGGATTTAGAAAGAAATGATCAAATCAATGAACTGGAGTTATTGGAATTATTTTGGTCACATATTAGCATACTAACATTATTCGTCTACGATCTGCATCCATTACATGTTCAAAATCCCACATGACAAAGTCTCAGCAACCATCACTCTCACACACGGTCTGGGCCGCTGCTCATGTGTGAGGAAGAATAACCCAGTCGCCCTTGTTTGTCTTTCTTTCCATACGGGTTTATTGGTTAAAATGTCAAGAGCATCCGTCTCCTGAGAAAGCAAAGTCATGCTGCCATGTGTTCAGGGCGAGGGCACCTTGGTCGGGATTTGTATTCTGCATTGGAAGAGATTGGCCCTGAAATGACATCATTGAGACGTTTTTGTCCTCCTGGCTTCCTCTCAACATCGTCTCCGGCATGTCAGGAGCCGACAGTGAGACGCAGCTGCAGAGGAAAGGACTAGGGAATCAAAATATTGTTTCAATCAGCCATTCAAACCCAGCTAATTGAGTTTTTACAAGATGTTTTGTTAAAGTATAAGATTGACATTCAAAAATGTTCTGGGAAAAATGTTGGACACGGCCTTGAAAATGATTGGAATTATTTTGCATTTTAATTTGAAATATGGAAAAGTTTTCTCTCATATCAAATGAAAATAAGTGGAAATGGAAGGTTGTATTGTGCGTGTTAATAACACCAGTGGGTGGTTTCAGGCTGTTTTTCTAAAATGAGTCAAAATGTTCCGTCTATACCAGACACAGGTTTGTTACATCTGTATAAAAATGTTGACCTTAAAATCTAGCAGCTTTGAGACTATAGTATTAAAGATTCACAACAATAATACGTGCATCTTGACCTTTAACATCATCATTTCCACCATCTGTTGCTGTCTTCTCTCCCTCCTTTTCTTTCGTAGCTGTGTCTTTATTATGAACCATAACGTAGCGCTGAAGGGACACGATCGACCTTCGGACCAGCTCTGAGTGTCCGTGGCTTAGGAGTGTCTCCGGTTGTGAATATCACTTCAAACGCATCATAAACTGCACCTGTCAGGGTCTGCACTGCTGTTCATAAGGTTATGGAACATAAAGCCCTGGTGGCTGTTCAGCAGCCGGGGAGATTAATATTGTCATTTTCTGCTGAGAGATAGAGGAGCAAAACGGTATTCAATAGATAAACAAATGAAGCTGGCAAAGTAGGCTCAGCGAAATGATATCCACAAATTAATTATGATATTCAGAAAGAATATGTTCTGTATTTCTTTACAGATAGTAAAGCCGTGTGGAAACTAGGGATGGGCTTTTAACGATACTAGTACTCTTATTGGTTCTGATTATCGGTTCAGGTTCCTTGTCGATACTCTTATCGGTTCTTTTTGATTTTTTGTGAGAAGAAAAGTCATTAATGAAAAAAATTATAATAATCGATGTAGCTTTTTTATTCTTGTAACAAAATAGTTTTTCTTGAGGAGCAATACAAAAGGTTATTATCTAGGTGATGGTCTTCCATTGATGAGCCTGTTCTTCTGATCTAACTCTGGATGACATCACCACGTTCCCTGCAGTGGACGAGGAGGACGGCTGCTCCACCAACAGCAGAATACTGAGCGTTCCTGCAGACTTATGACCTGCTTGTTGGCCAAATGTTTTCATAGACTGCTGACATTTCCTCCTCTGAGGGTTGTATTGCATTTGTCGTCAGCATCATTTGGTCCCTTTGGTGCCAGACCAGATGTTTGGCTCTGCCAGGTGTTTAACACGAGTGGGTTGCTGTACCAAAAACCACCAACGGATAAAATGAACACACTATCAGAATGCATCGATCTTTAAGGAACAAGGTTCATTCATTTGTCACTCTAGTACACAGGGTTGTAACGAAACGCTATGGTGTTAATCTCTTTACTCGACTCACACCAGCAGTGGAACAGTCACGATCAACTCAGTCCTGACACCTCCAACCATCCTCTTCTCACCGCATCGAGCAAGTCTCATGCCCGATGCACCTTTATGCATCTGCTTCTTTTCTCCATTGGCAAGGTTAGCCTATGACTTCTGACACAGCTCTATGACACGCAGTAGTCAAAACGCATTGCATCATAGAATGTTTATCTAAAGGGACTCTAGGGACTGATTTGACCCGCTGGTGTTTGTAGGTGGGACTGGTTTTATCTTGACAAGTGGTGCTACATAACACACATAGTAAAAGTCACAGACTGGCTGACTTGAAAATTGTATTGAATCAAAGTTAAATGCAATAAAAACACATTTTCTTTTCTTTAACCTGTTAAGCGGTTTTAGTGTTAATTGATGTGAAAATGAATTCCAAGCCAAAAGTCACCATGGTGCTTTCCAAATGTTTCCCGCTCTGTGATGTCGGGCCACTGGACTAAATCCCAAACGCCCTGTGTGATGTGCATCCAGACAGACCCCATCATGCTCTGTAGAAACCTGCATTCAGTGTCGGCAGCGTGCACCGCGCTGACGGGCCGGAGGAGCACCACTGCCCCGCCCTGGTTTGGCAAGTACCAACTATCACTTCCATGGCTTGTCACTGTGCTGCTCTGTGCTATTTTAACCATTCTGAAAAAGGCTGGAGAAAAATATCTGTGGGATTTCATGACCGCCCATCAAGACATCCTCTGGCAACCTCATGGAAGTTAAGGGAGAATGTTTGAGGTGAGGAATTGAGTGAAATAACACACAAAAAAACACACAAAACGCAATTCTAAAAACATTACGGGTATGAGTATTATCTCAGTCAGGTGACGTTTTTTGCTTTCCATGCCTCAGTGTGTTTGCAGTGAGGGTTTTACTGCACATTGTCAATCTTTATGTGGAGGAGTTTAAGTAATTTGCTTTATTGAGCTAACACTTTCAAAGCTTACTCATTTTGCTGAGCTTTAAGAACAACATTTCACCTTCAGGCCCGGTGGAACGATAGCAATGCATTTCATGCTTTACAATCAGAGAATAAAACACTCTGCTGCAGTTTAACTTTATAGTCTCTCACATTCAACTCATAGAATAGTGTTACAGGTACCAGGATTGGTACCTGGGAAGCAGATAATATGCTCCTGCAAACAGGACACAGAGATTACACAACGACTTTTTCACGTCTGTTCACTGCTTCGGTGCTTTGCAGAATCCACATATTTATTTAGCCTGTTCAACAGCATGAGGCATAAACAAATGACAACTTACATTTCAACAGCATTATCAAATAATAATATCACAGGAAACATTCATTGAGCCAAACAACATGCAATCTTGATGGACGTGACGATGTGGCGCCATTTTTGCGCCCGCACCGGACAATTAAACTGAGCACCCACTCACACACTCATATATTCATCAAAACCGTATTTTCATTCAAACAACCTCATACAATTCTCATTATTCTCACCCACCTGCAAACAGGACACAGCGACTTTTTCACGTCTGTTCACTGCTTCGCAGAATGAGGGAATTCGCGCCGTTGTGTTCGTAAACCAGCTGATTGCCGTAAAACGTCTGACTGACGTAAAACGTCATAAACCACCACCCTGCCCCTGCTGGCGACATGGTGGACTGCACTTCAGTACAGAATTCAGTATTTCAGTTCCTCTTTTAAACAGTATTAAACAGTATCAATTTGAATACACAAAGCTTACTTTAAACCACATATGTAAGCACATTGGTGGGCGTCACCCAGGTGACCGCTGTTTGTGTCACTCTGTTGTCACGTGAGTACCAAATCAGTCAAGTTAACGTCGCTCTTCCTAATCCCAACTAAATACTAGTGTCTAAATCTATCCCTCTTGGAGTGAGATGGTGTCGCATGTCTCTCCTCATCCTTCTCCCTTCAACCTCTGTTTGACGGAGGTTAAGCAGCACACTGTCCCAGAGATGAGTAACTCACTGAACACTGTTGTGTCTCCCATTAATCCTCCTTTAATCCGGCTGATTATATAATGCAACCATATATCGTCCACTGCCTCTACACACGCATACACACACACACACAATGGTAGAACAGCTAGATCCTAATAACGCAGTGTAGTGTAGCAGGAAAACGCCGGAGCTGTAACTCGTGTTCCGGTTCTGAGGCGAGGCCGGAGAGTGGAGGAGGTTGGTCGGGTGTGTCTGAGGCACAACAGTCCACGCACGAGGCCGTGACTCCGCACAGTAACTGCGTGTTTGTCTGACGGGCCGAACAAACAGAAGACACCGGCGATCACGCCAACCTGCACACGCTTCCCACCTGAAGGCGCCTAACGAGCCGACGGCAGCAGAGGCACGGTGGACCTCACTGCACACTGTTAGCGGGCTTCAGCTGTGCTTTTTCACTTCACCGCTGGGATGCATCAGCCTGCAGACAAACACATATTTACCTGGAGCGGCTGACAGGAACACCCGGCGCGGCGTCTTAAAATAGAAGACGCGTCCGCTGTGTGTCGTGTCGCTCAGCAGCATGAGGCATATGCGGCGTGCATTTGGGGAATAGACAAGAAGAACTGAATCGTTTAAACATCTGGAATGCAAGTGTTCACTTCACAAATAATTGTAAGATCCTGTATTTTTATTATTAATATTTGCCGCTTGGAATATATCTGGTAGGGTTTAGTCTCTTAACAATAACTGCGAGGGCAAAGAAAAGGCTTTGGTCATGATGGATTAAAACAATAAATGATCTTAAATGAAAAATACGCTGTGGTTACAGTATGACATTTGTTCTTTCAGATGTGTTTTCTCTTGCGATTCTTGGGATTTTTCTTAATAGGGTGGAAGGTCACCACGGACCAGCAAACACAATAACTTTATCTCAATGTTTCTGTAGCTGCTGCAGTATCTCAGACTCACGGGGTCAATGTGCACTGAGCCTCCTCTCTGACTGCTGCTTGGCTGAAGTCGTCCACTTCGGTTAAAACATCCAAGGTTACATTTTTGAACCAGCAGTTTTGTCAGATTTCCTCTCTGGAGATCGAACAACAAGCAGCCTTTGTTGGCTGGTGATTGACCAACCTGCCAACACACATTTATAAGTCACTGTCGAAGGGAAGTGTAATCCATCCTCAGTCTAATTTCCATGGTGGAGCAGCCCTGTCCCCTAAGAATCACGTCCTCATACAACAGAACTGCATTGTATTTTGTCGTGAATAATGTTTCCACTGTTAGCGCCGTTAGCATCGTTAGCTGTGAGCAGCCGTCACCATGTTGGGAGGCAATGGGAAAGCTCCCACTCCTGTTTCTCTAGTCTGTCTCTTTCAGTGTGTGATGTGTCACAACATCACTGTAATAGGTTGTTGATTGTCTTCAAACATTGGTCACATCCATCCCAGCTGACTCTTTTATAAGCACCAAGTCATGTGCAGCTGAGGTCAGAGAGCAGATGATACATTCTGCGCTGTTGCTTTGTCTTCACAGGAGGTCATTCGATTCCAACACACATCACTTACCTCGCCGTGAAGGAGCATTGTGGCCCTCACCTTGAATACATCCAACCCTGAACCCACAACCTCGCCTCCATTTATTTTCTTTACCGCCTCCGAAGGATTCATCAATTGTCTTGCAGCCGAAATCGCTCCTTTCCCGCTGCAGAGAGTTCCCATAGCGGGACGTTAGGGTTGCAACAGTGAGGCGGGGCAGCTCTGGACCTGGATGGACGAATAGCCGGGACACGGCGAGCAATTTAGATTTCATTGCGATAGTAGGCACAGGTACAGCAGAGGAGGCAAGAGAGGCAGTTTGGTGAGGAGCAAGATGGGGAGCCGTGATGGATCACCAGGGACGGAGGGCCTAGAGGAGGAGATGGTTGTAGCAGATAATAACGGACAGGACAAGAATAAAAACGGTGTGAAAACAAATACAGGTAAAAGGTTTTGTGCTATGTTGAAAGTGATGTCCGCTGAGTGCCAGAAAGAAAAGTTAGAGGCTATCAATGGATGAACGCTGATGGAAATAGAGGAGAGGTTCCTGACGACCATTAGGGAAGAGACTGTGTTCAGAGTTTACGTTTTTGTAAAACAGGAATTACATTCTCCTTTTTTTTTTGTCTTTCTATTTTTTTGGCCTCTGAAGGAGCTTAAAAAACACTGCAGTGGACTAAGAACGTAATTTCCCGAGAAAAAAAAGCTGAAAACTGGTCAAAAGCATGTAACTATTCCAAAATGGGTATTTAATAAGCTGTGCAAAATAAGCCAAGCGAACAGTAAGCAGCATACATTGCAATCCTATTAAAAGTTTGCCACCTCCTAGCTCTCTCCTCTGATCTGTCGAGCTGCACACCCTAAGCCTGCTCCCCCATGACTTCTCTTTTTTCAGATGCTAAAGGTCTGGATGTCATCTCCTGCAGCCAGCTGTTAATTAGATGTTTTTAAGCTGTCCACTCTTCCGCAGCCTTATCAGCTAAATTGTCTTATTAATGAGATTCAACTTCCTATTTGATTTAGTCTCAACATTTCTGGCCCTTTTTGATCTTGTTTTTTTGCTGGAACTGTACACGGTTTCCAACGGCATGAGCTAATCAGGAATTTAGTTGGATTTTTAAAAGCGCAGTGTAAAAAAACTAAAATATTTTCCACAACAAGTTGTTCCTTAAATGCAATAAATTCAGGTTAGATTGTTTCAGGAAATAACTGAAGATGAAAGGAACCTTCTTGTGAAATGTTATTTGGCTTTTGGCAATAGTTGTTTTTTGAACGTATTCCAATTTTACGTTTTAGGATGCAATAAAAAAAGAGACCAAATAAGCCACAATATTGTTGCTTGTATTGTAATTGTTGGCAAAGGGAAAATGATTTGCAATGTCAATTTAATATGCAGTAAAAACATAAATATTTAAAGTATACTTCTAACCCTCAGGCCAGTTTTAATTTTGCTCTTAGATTAGTGTTTAATGTAAATTAGAGAGTTGACGCGTCTAATGTGAACCCAGCATGAGAGGGCGACACCAATACAACATAGAGAGGTAGTTACGTGTTGTAACTCCAGAATCTATGAGTATAAACTGTGGCTCCACCCCGTGGCTCATAATGGTGGATGGTGTGGAATTTTGCAACGAGAAGGAAAGAGTATTCAGAAAGCTTTCTGCTGGAAATATACATTAGCGAGGACTTTTTGGTTTGTCCGTAAAGCTATGCAGAGCCTGACTGACACACAGAGGAGCCCCAGCAGCTTCATGTCTTCACTGCACTGACATGTCCCGCCGCCGGCAGCTTTCTGTATTGTTTGTATTTTTTCACTCTTTTGTGTGAAGGTGTTGTATACCGTGGTGACATGTTGCAGGTGAGCTGCTGTCACGGTAGGAGCCTGCAGCCTGCAGCCCTCCATCTGACAGTTTCCTCCTGGAGCGTTCCTGATAATTATACTGTGAACACTGTAGCCGACGATCCGCCTTATTGGATCGGTCAAACAAACACAGGACTGTCACCCAGGAGACCGCTGTCTGTGTCCCGTGTGAAACCAAGTCAAGGTTGACCTATTGAACGTAGTTCATTTTAAAAAGACACTATGCATCTAACAAAGACACTAATGCTACATGCATTAGTGTCTTTGATACTAATGAGCAAAAACGGACATGCTATCCTGAGTCGTCTAAAACTGAAGAGAGAGAGTAGCTTCATAGTTTGAAACGCAGGGCCACTGACCAGCAGCGGCATTTGACAAGTTGGGAGTGAGAACGTGTTGTCAGGAGCTCAACAATGAGCTTAAACTCTCTGTAAAGCTCCATCAATGTCCAGTGGCTATGCTAAGCTAACAAAAGCTTCATATTAACCCTCCACTGTTTTTAAGTATACCTGGTGTAATAAAAAGGGAAGTCACGGGAAATGTGAACTCACACACACACACACACACACACACACACACACACACACACACACACACACACACACACACACACACACACACACACACACACTGTCCTGCACTTTCTAGAACCGCTACCAGAAGCAGAGAATGTAAAACTCTCCACTGAGGCTGAAATGTAATTGCGATGCACTCTTTTGTAGTTTTCCTCGATGGCCCAACAATCTTTGCAGTGTTATGACAATAAAAATGCTCAAAACGCTGAAGCTGGCAGGTAAAACACGAGGGGGGAACGTTCGTGCTTTCTCGTGAACGGAATTTGGATGATTTGATGTTGTTTCCTCTCAAGAGGCAATTTGTGGACTGATTGCACAAGCTTGGCAGTGTTGTGGGTTGGATGCCACGAGGCTGCGTGCAAACAGCAACACGTTGCTACTGTAATTGTGAACAATGGAGTATCGTGGTGATTTAGAAGTCATTTGACACTTCAGGAGAGCAACTACTATATGACAATCACTTGATTTAAAACTCTCAGGCGTTTGAAAAGCAAACACAAAAGCCCTTCTGACTGATTCACCGGCTGGATCTGAGTTTAAATTGTAGTGTTTGACCCGACCATTAGTCAACATTTATGTATCCTTTCTGCAGCGGGGCTGAAAAGGCAACAGCTGTCAGAATGTCGGATGCGTGCCAAAGTCTGCAGACCGGCATGCGTCCTTTCCTTCACACGAGCCCTCACTGCTCTCGACTGAGGACGACCTGATTGAAGGCGAATGGATCAATAGAACAATCTTTCAGCACCTCTTTTCCACACTCCTCTGTGCATCTTGATAGACCTGTGTGTGTGTGTGTGTGTGTGTGTGTGTGTGTGTGTGTGTGTGTGTGTGTGTGTGTGTGTGTGTGTGTGTGTGTGTGTGATAGCATCTACCATGTGGCTAACAATCCTGACTGTGGGAGCGACTGCAGCGTTGGTCTGCAGTCATCAGGCTATTTTCTTCACATCAGCTTTGTTGTTTCCCTCCCACACAGCGCTGAGAGAGAGAGAGAGAGATGCAGCTCTGTAGTCTCTCTCTCTTCACTGCTCATCATTTGTTCTTCCTGTCTCCCCCTCTGTTTCCCTCCTGTCCCCTCGCTCTCCTTTTCCTGTCAAATCACTAAAACGCTTGGAAGTGATTCCCCTCAGTTCTTCTTTGACGCTCCTGTCATCTGCTGCATTTTAGTTTTTGACATAAATGCTTGAATGCAGTGGCGTACATTGTTGATTTCATACTACGAATATCTCTCCTGCCAAAATAATTTGACTATTTGCTCGAAGACGCATATTATTTTATGTATTAGTGGAAACACTTCCCACCATGCTCTCAGGTGTCTCTGCACAAAGGTAAAAACTATTTCAAGGGGAAAAGGTGCCGGCTCACTGAAAAGATGGTCTCAAAAAGACAAATTATTAAGTTGCATGACTCATATTCAACATATGACCAATAGGGTTCATAAAGCCTTCATCTGATTCATCCCCAATGGGAATCCAAGGTTCATCAATTACATCAAGTTATTCACAACCAAAACCTCAGAGATATTTACTCCATAACAACCACTTCAATGATATCAAATGATATCAAATGCTCAAAGGTGCAATACTTCAATCATATTGACTTTTGGAATACTTTCAGCAGTAATTTGTTTCTGCGCTTCTAAATATATATGTATACAGAAGTCGATACATTTTGGAGCTTTTATTTTCCCAAAGAGTGAGTTAGTTGTTCCTGATACTTGAGGACAGTTGTTGTCGTTCCTTCTGAGGTATACAATATGATTTGTATTTGTTTTATGTGTATTTTCCCATAATCACACGTCAGTAATGATGAAGTTTATGACACAAAGTGTAAAATGAAGCTTGAACAGAAGTCAATAGACATTATTGTGATAGACTGTGACATGTTTGCTTTGACATCTTTTACATGTTGTTTTCAGTAGAATATATAATGATCTATAATTACTTCCAAAAAATAAATCACTGTAGATTTCAACATTATATATTACACGATTGCTTTGTGAAACTACAGAAGATGCTGAGTTTGCTCTCGCTTTACTTCAAACCAACTCTTTAGATGTGTGAGTTTGTATTTATCTAATAATGTGTTATTTTCCAGTTGTATTCAAGGTCTTTAGAATAGATTTGTATCTGCAAATACGATTTTGGAAACATTACATATATATATCCCCTGCAGTCTAATCAATAATGGGCTTGAGGAACCCTGCAAGTTTCCTTGTTATTGATATTGTTTATCTTAGCATATCTCTTCTCATCTTTTAATCATGGAGCGAATGTTAACAGAATAAGATGACATATCAAAACACAGTAAATACCACCATTCATCATGTCGTAGTGCAGTTTATGCCTCCACGAGCTCCGTCGATGGCAGTGAAGCGACCAATCGGCTGATTCATCTCCAGCCTCCTAAACGGCTCCGGGCTCGGCTGAAATGTCAACTGAATTAGAGCCATTGTACCTGTAAGCTTTCTGAGAGGGAGGATCTAAGGGGCGAGGAAAAAGATGGAATTGAAGAAAGAGATGAGGCATAAATTCATTGGAAAGAACCCTGTGACCTTGAATAAATGAGCCCATGCTAGATTCCTCATCAGCGGGTGGACTGATATTCCCTCTGAAGGGTCTGGCGGAGGCATCCTGCTGCTGCTGCTGCTGTCTCTGGCCCACTTAAAGGCCACTGGTGATTCTCTATCTGGGCTATCAGGGATCCCAAGGCAGTTGCAAGCTAACGTTTGAGCTAGCTTAAAGTTAGCTGTGTCTGGCAACACAGACCCTCACTGATCTCATCTGCAGTCTCTCTCTCCATTATCCCCAAGTGGAAAAAGTTTGCTTCTTTAATGTATTCCATTTTGAGGAGAACATGCACACTGCGGTTTGCTCAAACTTCTGACTCCTCAGAGGATTGTGTGTGCAGGATGTGCACATGCCTTGGGTTGAACAAGGGCAGACATGTTGTGATGTGCATTCACTAGAGTTTGTGTGAGCTGCGTGCACGTTTGTTTATGCCATTTTATTTCTGTTCACGTTGACTTACGTTGAACCGTTACTGAGATTGTGTCAGTGGAGTTTTCAGAAATGCTTTCAGTACTTTTTTGTCATATTTTATGTCTGTTATTGTCAAACCAACCAGGTCAAGGCACTTTTTTAGAATCCAGACTCCAAATTCCAACAGAATCGTATCGGTGTGACCGACTGTTTGCCCTGTGAGTCTGATGGAGTCGACCAAGGGAACCAGGACACACTGTGCTTGAATGCATCACTTCTATGGGCTTCAATTGAAGTGCTTAGAAGACGGAGAACATATTTGCAACCTGTGCAGTTGACAGAAAGATCTGCACAACAGATGCTGAAAGGTCACATAACTCACATGCCTCTTCCTGTTATCTCAAAATACAAAAAGCTACAAGACACGTACTGCACACAGCAGTGTTGCCATCTCTGTCTCACGTGCACGCTGAGCGTACATAACCATAACGTATCGGATATAAACGCAAAGACATGTGACCAGATGCCATTATCCAGAAGTCTAGCCATCGGTCAGCGCTGCTCAGCTCCAGTTCCACCTGTTCTGAGGTTTGGGCTGAAGGACCGGAGGAGCCAGAGCAGCCAAGATGATTATTTCACATTTAAAAATCTACATCTTCCTGCATTCACATCAAATTGTTTTTTCTAAGTGGGTTAAACTAAAAAAAGGAGGCTAGTTTGAAACTAATACTAATGTACTTCTATGCTGATGATGGGTGCCTCTATAAGGGATGAGCAGACTAACCTGAAGCATCACCAATAAACAGTTTATTTAGATTGGGTATGTTTTATTTGACCTACTTCTTAATAAATGGGTTATCAAGTTGCACGGTATCATTAAAAAAAACAGCTAATCCACCCAACCTAAGTGGAACCCATGGGTGCCTTCACATGTATTCCTAGAGTGGGTGTATACAGTACAATGCAAGAGCTCAAAAACACTGATTGGACTTTGTCTGGAGCCAATTTATACGGCCAATTAGTACAAGGTTCCCATTTCACATGCAGTTTAATACAACTGTGTCATTTCACTGGGATAGTCATTTAATCAATCTCCACACTGTGCTGTGACAGGGTTTATGTCAGTAACAGGTAGTTTTATTAACCTCACACAAAACGTCAAAAAGACACCCAGTAATGGTTCCAAACCAGTGACGTCAGTTTACAGAGTAAGTCAGTTCACTTTCATTAATAAGGCTACAGAAATAAATACTCGTACATATCATTTTTAGTATGATTTAATCTGTTTTGCACCTCCAGTTTTGTAAAGCAGAATGAACTCATTAAGGGTTGTGACATCTAAACCTGCTCTCACAGGAAGGCACACGCTAAGGACATCCTGTGTGTCATAATAACATATTTAAGGATTTTCAGCTACATCTTTACCTTGAAATAGCTGCAGCGAAACCACTTTGCTAAGGTCGAAGGAAAGGTTAATGGCTGGGCTTCAAAATAAATCAGCAAACACTTTGGATGAGGAACACTGTTGATCTCCTGGTTGAAATAACTGTTTGTTTGACCCATCCACCTCCACTCATCACTCTGTATACTCTGTCAGGTAATATGTATTTACCGGAGCAGTCAGTACAGACGACATGCCGTAAAATGATGCAAAAAGCAGGAATGGTGTTTTTATTGCACGCTCAACGACGAACACATACTAGTTTCTTCCCTCAGCCTCTGGGTGAGACCGGCTGCTGCTCCTTCTCTTTGTTTTACACTCGACTGGCTCTGGAACCGATTTGTAATTTTGCAGCGTTCAGGTGCACTTTCCTGCAGGGCCTTTTCTCCGCTTTGAGTGCGCTCCCTCTGATCTCCTTCCCTCTCATTCTTTCTCTCACATCATTTCAACATTTGCCTGATTCCGGCCAGTCAGCGGAATCAGCATCGTGGTGCTCTGGTCCTGACTTTGAAGAGCCCTGAACAGTGGGAGAGTCCAGAGCCCTTGTGGACTCATCTGGACTTTCGATGCAACACGTCTTAGGATGGAGCATCTTTATGTCTATTTAGTGAATGTTGCTCATGCTGTACATGACCGATGACAGCAAAGGCCTGTGCTATTTCATCATACATGTGTTTTCAGTCACCGTGAGGCCGGAAACTCAATTTGTTACAGTTGCATCTGACATATTCACATATTTCCTGTTTAAACTTTGCTTTTATAAACAATATGCACCAAGTGGGAAACATTCCATTCATTTTATATTTTGAAAAGAAAACGTTTCCAAATCCCTCAGTCACGGGAATAATTTCCACAGTCAACGTTGAGATCCAAAAGGTATCCCATCATGCTCCGGCCTCCAGATGAATCAACCCGCAGCCCCTAAGAATGCTTCAATGTTGGGCAGCCCGGTGTCAGTGATCAGGATGGCTTCACGCAGCAGCGCTGGTTGCCTGGGCTTTTCCACGGTGGGGATGAAGCGCTGCACCCAATGTCAGAGGATGCCTGAGGGCTTCCACAGCCCGTTACTCTGCAGCCAGACTCCGCCTGCCTCTGTTGATCCACGATGCACAGAATGCAGAAACAGGCTTTGAGATGTAAGAATGCTGAGCTCCAGCCTTTGATCAGGGAGGGAGGGCCCACCAGAGCCTCCCTGTGCAAAGACCCAGCGGCTGTATTGATTTTGAATAATGCTTTGTGTCTCCTCTAGCAGCATACATGCATAATTTGTCTTCATTATGTGTTGGGCAGAGGCACGTCTGCGTGTATTCGCTTATATTCCGGAGGGGGTTTGTTTTTAGTGGAGAAGGTTAGGAAGAGAGAGAGCAAACAGGGAAATGTACACCGTGAATGTTGTTGCATAATCTTTGTTTTGACTTCTTGTTTCCATTATCGTTGCTGGCTTATGTGTGTAGATTGTTCAGGTCATATCTCTCACAATGCATGTGAAGTTATTCAGACGTGCTCCTGGGGGTTCATATTGTTGACTCACCTTAAGAGTAATCTACAGCTTCCAGGTTTCACGTAACATCTGGAATGTGACTGCATGATGCTTTGAACGGCGGGCATCATCCCTCAGCTCCTCTGTGTGGCCCTCAGCTCACAGTTCACTGGTTCCTACTAAAGACGAAGTCTCTAAACAAATTCTATGTATATTAAACATTTCTTTTTTCTTTTTCTAAAGCTCCTTCATGCTTTTAAGGCTCAGTCATTTCCTAAAACAGCTGGGCACTGCAGTTTTTAGCAAAAGTTACTCAATCAGGAGGAACTGGTCTATTTGTCAGGGACTATTTTAAGTTGTGGATTAATCCACATTTGTCGCTCTGGGACCTGATTACAGAAACTTCCTGAGTCGGAAATCTTATCTCAGAAAAGGAATTTAACTATTTCAGGAGAGTCCTCGCTTTCTTCCCCAGGTAGGAGTCATACATTAGGACGGCATAGACCCGGTCCCTGTCCCTGCATAGACCCGGTCCCTGTCCCTGCATAGACCCTGTCCCTGTCCCTGCATAGACCCTGTCCCTGTCCCTGCATAGACCCGGTCCCTGTCCCTGCATAGACCCGGTCCCTGTCCCTGCATAGACCCGGTCCCTGCATAGACTCGGTCCCTGTCCCTGCATAGACCCGGTCCCTGTCCCTGCATAGACCCTGTCCCTGTCCCTGCATAGACCCTGTCCCTGTCCCTGCATAGACCCGGTCCCTACATAGACCCTGTCCCTGCATAGACCCGGTCCCTACATAGACCCGGTCCCTGTCCCTGCATAGACCCGGTCCCTGTCCCTGCATAGACCCGGTCCCTACATAGACCCGGTCCCTACATAGACCCGGTCCCTGTCCCTGCATAGACCCGGTCCCTGTCCCTACATAGACCCTGTCCCTGCATAGACCCGGTCCCTGTCCCTACATAGACCCTGTCCCTGCATAGACCCGGTCCCTGTCCCTACATAGACCCTGTCCCTGCATAGACCCGGTCCCTACATAGACCCGGTCCCTACATAGACCCGGTCCCTGTCCCTGCATAGACCCGGTCCCTACATAGACCCGGTCCCTGTCCCTGCATAGACCCGGTCCCTACATAGACCCGGTCCCTGTCCCTGCATAGACCCTGTCCCTGTCCCTACATAGACCCTGTCCCTGCATAGACCCTGTCCCTGCATAGACCCGGTCCCTACATAGACCCGGTCCCTGTCCCTGCATAGACCCGGTCCCTACATAGACCCGGTCCCTGTCCCTGCATAGACCCGGTCCCTACATAGACCCGGTCCCTGGATAGACCCTGTCCCTGCATAGACCCGGTCCCTGCATAGACCCGGTCCCTGCATAGACCCTATTGGGAACAACATGATTGAAAGCTAGTGCCTCTGACCCCTCATAGCTACACTTGAAGGCCTGTCTTTTTTGTTTCCATGATAGCGAGCTAGCTAGTTCCAGGACGCAGGTATGACGGCCCCTGTGAGTACTTGGGACAGGACGGTCTACGTGGGATTAATAGATTAAATGCAGAATACAGAATGAAAGCAAAACACTTTCATTGGACGTCGTTTTAGACTTAGAATCGTCTGCTCAGAGAGTTTGACAGTGACAGTAGAATGTTGAGGTCTTCATTCTTTCTCAGAACACTTGTTTGAAACTGATTACTCAGACTTTCAGTAAAAGAACATCTTCTGTCTGACTTTGTGGATGTGAAAGAATTAAACCCCGAGCCGTAAATCATCCCACTTTATTTGAAAGTGTAGCTTAAAAGCTGGGTGTGTTGGCGACTGTGATGTGCTCCGTAAAAGATGAAAAGAATACAGACTTCTCTTTGACAACACTGTTCTGACTTAACTCCGGGATCGGGGAGTGAAACCCTCGCCGCCCGTCACCTGGAGAGCACCTGCATGTGCTCGTCAGCAGGCGTCCTTCCTCTCCCGCCCTCATTAGGGTGTCATGCAGCTCCTCCCCCCTGCGTGCCACCAACAGGCCCGGCGTGGGAGCAGCAGTGAGTTAATTGCTCTGACTGCAACATGCATGTTGCTGCAATGGGAACAGCAGGGCGCCGGACGCTGCCTCACACGGGATCAGTGGAGCCACACGCCTCCCACACGCCTCCCACACGCCTCCCGCTGGCTCTGAGCTCATTGTGATGCATTGAGCCTCCCATCAGTCAACACGCATTCATCCTGTCTAATGACATAATTACAGCTGTTACTTTGATGCACAGTCAAAGACCGGGACACATATTAGATGATTAAATATATAAAGTTATTATGGGGTTGTTGTTTGTTGCTGTTTCTCCTTTTCTCTCAGCTCTAGATCGTGTTGAACTGTATTTCAATATAAACATATATTAAAATGTGTTATTATCTGATTACAGCACTGTTTAATGATATGTATTAGCGCTCATAGATATGTATAATGCTTTATAACAATATATAACACATTTTCATTATTATATCATAATAATTCATAATTGTTGACTTTATTTTGCAAGGGTCATTGTGTATTATGATTCCCATAGTTGTATTATATTATAATCTTTAATAACCTAGTAAGTTACTCGTGGTCATTGTTTGCTTTCAGTAAAGTATTATTTTTTACAACATTTTGTGTGTTGTTGCATAGATTTGCTTATTTTTAGGCAAACAATGACAACTTAGAGTCACTTTTAATAACACAATATTGCATCATACAACTTATATTGTCCTGTATTACAACTATGTGTCTTATAATACAATATGATCCTTGCACAAAAACAAAAATTGGTATCAGCAATTATGAAGTATCACAATACTGCACCTTATTAGTCATAATAAATGCTGTATAATGCGTTATGATTAATATCATGAAGCATTATAACTATTAGCATGTGCTTGTTACACAGTGCTATAAGAATGTTTATCAGCATTATAGACATGGAGCATGTCACGGGTAAATGTGCTCTTTTCTCCCATTGAGCAGTATTTTACTACATTGTTCAGAATCATCCCTCTTAGCTCACACTATGATGAGAGGAGCTTCTTCTGGTCCTGTGTGATGTTTACACACCCCGGACGGATCATTTGGAAAAAGTCAGATTTCGGATCAAATCGACCATTTTCACGTCAGCGTTCACTGGAATCCTGATATTGGGCTCGTATGCAAACAGCATCCACAGAGACGTCGACACGGAGCCGGTCTCTGTCTGGTCGTGACAAACAGACCAAGTAACAGATCAACCAGCAGATGCTTTTTCATTCTGAAGCAGCTTGATTTACTTTGGTAATAATGGTCGGTGTAAAAGAGCCTTCACACCTCTGCAATCATCTGGCCTTTAATGAAAGAGGAGAGCGATCAAAGAGAAACTCAAAAATCATTCCTCTCCATAAACATTGTCCACATTTATCATCAACGATGGATCCACTCTGCTCGTGAAGACAGAACTAAACCAGGGCAAACACTGATAATAATCATGTTCACTACTTACGTAACAGTTTATTGTTGCACAAGTTATACCATGTTACTGTATAGATATGAGCATCATATAGTTGGCCCAGATATTTGTAAAACGTTGTTAATGGTTGTTAATTGGTTTATAAACCATCTAAAAACATTTTCGAGATGCTTTTATAAAATGTCAACTGCTGATTATAACACTTTGTTAAATGGTAAATAAATACTTTGCAAAGTGTTTATAAACATTACTTATTTATCAACAGTTAATCATTTTTTCTTGTGTCTATATGTTTTACAAAGATATTTCTTAAGGGTTTACAAATCAGGTATTTGTTAATCATTAACAAATACTTTGTAGTACGTCAAATGTATTCAATAATAAACTGTTTAAAAAATACCTAACTAATTCATCAGAATGTAATTGCTCTCTCTTATCGGTTATGATTTCATCTCATATTAGAGAAACTAATGCAGAACAACGTCAGTAATTAGAAATAATGATTTAACATGATTGATTGTCATTTCATTATTCAACCGTACACTAACTGTTAACTGACGTGTAATTAACCATGACTTGACCACGTATTAACGATGGTTATTATAGAGTGTGAGCACAGTAGGGCAGCCTACTTGACTATGTATTCATTTATTCCCCGTCAGAAGTCCCAGTGTGAGGTGCTGAGGGTGGCGTTGCTCCACATGACGCTGTGGTCATTAAGGTTTCATGGGCGGCGGCGGTCTGGAGTTCCTGGATGTCGGCACTAAATAGCCCCAGGGTCATAAATACTTCATCAACAGCAGAACACCTCCCCGGGCTCTCTCTCCCACCATCGCACTCTTATGCAGAGGTGAAGCCTGTCCAGCTATTAACAATAAAAAGAGCCAACAAAGAGTCTTATTTGATTATTTATTGAAAAGGCAAACACACACACATCAAATCCACCAAAGCAGATCTCCAAACCGATATCTTTTATAGCCCTGTCTTTGATCTTGCCTGCTTACATTTAATGCCGCCGCCTTTATTCTCACGGCGTCATGCATGGGTTGCGTTTGAAGCGGGACACCGAGAGCGGTATTCGCTCACAGATCCTCGGCAGACCTTAAACAAGCTGGAGAACGAGCGCATCTCGAGGAGAGCCAGATATTCTCCTCCTGCAGCAATCCTCCTACAATCACTGTGGCTGTTACTCCGCTGTATAAGTAGACATGCATCCAGCTGTAAATGTGCAGTAAGTCATCAATCGGGAATTGTCTGAAAATACAGATTGTTCCAATCCACTTTCCTGTCCTCTGCTATGAATAGAAAACTGCTGTTTGTTGTCTCGTTTTCTATCTTCTGTGCATTCTGAAATGGTGACGGTTTAAACATTGCTTCTGATTACAGACCGAGACTTACTGCGGGATTACTTGGTTTCAAGGACATACTCATTGGGTAGACTCAAGTAAGAGCAAGGGAAGAAGAACAGGTTCATCAACAGTGTTGATATGGAGAATTTATTTCAAATGTATGATATATAAATCAGAATGCCTTTGGGAAGTACTCATTAGCACAGTTTTAAAGGTGCTACATTCCAAATACAGAGCAGGGTTTTGATCGAAGAATCGCCTCCACACGGCTCCCGATACGGTGACGGTTGAAGCTAGCAGTGCTAGAAGCTAACGGTGTTAACGCTAACAGAGCTAGAAGCTAATGGTGCTAACACTATCAGTGCTAGAAGCTAACGGTGCTAACACTAACAGTGCTAGAAACAGGGCTCTCAAGTTTTTAAGACAGGCAAGAGTGACATATATATATTGAGAGCCCTGTAGAAACTAACAGTGCTATAAACTAGCGGTGCTAGAAGCTAACGGTGCTAGAAGCTAATGGTGCTAGAAGCTAATGGTGCTAGAAGCTAACGGTGCTGACAGCGGTAACAGTACAAACAACAACAACAGCGACGAAAGAGCTATTGGGGTTGATCTGATTTTTTGGAACAAACAATAAATAACTACATTTGTGTCCAAACATATACAAGACAAAGGAGAGAGAAAACATAATTGTAATATATTAAAATGAAATAAATACACAGAAAATACATGAATAATAATCATACAAATACATCACTTAAACACAAACACATGGGAAAATAGGTTCAAGGTTGAAAAATACCAAATTAACCCTTTCATGTCGTGACTGAATATCACCTATAGAAATGGTACAGCTCCTTCAAAACGACATGACAGCTGCATACAGCAGACACAACTAGCAGCATGCTGCACAACGACATGCTGTCGTCTCAGTAAGTCACACAGCAGTCCAACCGGAGCAGTGCATGGGCGGGTAGAGCACCGTTCTGAAGGTGCTTATGGAGGACTAACCAATGTAGAAACAACCTTTGCCTCGAGATGAAAACAATCCACGAAAGGTTATCAGATGGATTCATCATCCGAGCAGATCCAATGTGTGTAACGCTCCCTCTTCCAAATAGGCAAACACCATTAGTCTCTCTCCGAAAGTGGTGCACACGAGCAAAGGTTAAGAGGAATTCATGCTAATGCGAGCTCTGCTAATGCACTCGACACACCCACAAAGAATGAAACAGATTTTGTTCTCTTGCTTTTCACCTCAACTTCAAACACTGTCGTTGACCTTCAAGGACAACCGCTGCGTGCTCTAAGCACATCTGTTCCACACTATGTTTACTTTGTAATATTTTCACGTCTTTGACATTCTGAAGGTACAGCAGGTCAAACACAAGATGTCAATATTTGAGCGTCAGTGTTTTGGGTGAGAGGGATGTTCCGTCTGCCCTCAGTGCCAAGTGTGAAGGTCTTTCGCTGGCAGTTCTCCCGATTCCTTGAAATGTTTGACGGGAGGTTCACTCTGTGGTGGATCCAAGCTCCGCTTTCTGAAAAATACAATGCCTACTTTAATGTTTGAAAATGGTTATTGGCATAAAGACTGGGCTTCCACGAGAGCAACTGCCCCAAGGCCCAGGGCCACAGGGGGTAAAAATGATTAAAAAAAAATAACAATTGTTTTTGGCGATCAATATCAAATTTGGTTGGGGATTTTGACAGCATTAAAACACAAATTCTACTCAGCTAATTACTGTATCATCAGCTCAGTTTGCAGACCAGCAGGTCAGCTCCTTCTGGGTATGAATGCATTTACCGTTGGCTGATTCGACGGTAAATGTAAATTATGAGTAATCGGAGAAAAGGACATTGTGTTTTCTCCTGATAACGAGTTCATTATCTGGTTATCTCAAGATAACAAAGCTGGTTTTCTTGAGTTAACGACATAATTAACTTGTGTTCTCGAAATAACGGTATAAAATCAAATGGTAAAATCTTGTCCGTTTAAGGCTTTTCCATTCATGGACTCTTTATGGAATATATTGGACCAAATAATACATGTAGTTTTTTCCCGTGTTACAGATGTATCCGGCCATGACCAACATACCAACAGAAGTTACAATAAAATCTAAATGTAATACAAGTTTAAAGCAGTACCTGACATTTAGTAGCAGCTACATAATGGGCCTGCATGCGTCTCATAGCGATACAGCTGCAGTTGCCCGTAGGCCGTCTTGGACCGACTAACTTCTCAAAGTGGGATTGATCACCCTTGTCTACAAAATGGAGCACGCAGATCGATTTGTGCCTTTATTATAATACAAGCGGGGTGGTTTTTCAACATCGCCATATTCAATCCTCTGCTGTTTGCTGCGATCTCGTCTCTGTAACTGAGACCCCAAACAAAGCAGGATGGGTCACGGGGGATACTGGAGGAATGGTGTTCATCTCTCCAGTTCCAGAGATTTTGTGTCTATTTACGGGAATCTACGATTAGATTGACAGAGAAAACTGTATGTATTATATGTGGTTTGTTGATATATTTATCAGCAATGAGTTGTTTGTCATGGCTATGGTTTGAAGTGTCTATGGAGATGATTTCAAACAGTGATCTCCGACAGGTCTGAGTGGATCCAGTGAGGCTCAGTGGGTGGTGTGACTGGGAGATGAAGCTCTGCTGCTCGCCTCATCATTGTTTGCAGAATGTTTGGAGTAAGCGTTTCCAGCCTGTATTCACTTGAAACCAGTTTGGAGTTGTGTTCCCAGTGACAATGCTGGTTGTCTTGTACAGTGTGCAGTTGATATGCACGTGTTTGATGTTGGAGTCGCAGCTCATAAGGCCTTACCATATCATCTTCTCTGCATTCTCCTACACATGTAAAGCAAAATGACTGCAATCAGTCTTTAAAAAAATAAACTTTCATCTTCAAAGGAAACAGCTCTGTTAGGTTTAGGCAACTACCTTATTGGTTCGACTAACAAGGGAAGTGACATGACAGAAGTGACCTGATGCCCTTCTTAGTCGACTCAGAATGAAGCAACTGATTAGCTGACTGATCCAAAATATTTCTTTTGTGGCCTAGTTTTTTGTTGAATGCTTTTTTATTTCATACTGAATTATTTTTTTCAAAGATGCTCACGAACACATCTCTAGAAAACAAAACAAGAGTCAAAGTGGAGTTTTTCTGTGATGATTCTTTGAGGAGAAACTCAGTTTTAAAGATCTGTGGAGTGAATCAACTAATCCATGCCTTATCAAGACTCTCTTCTTTCCAGCCACCTGATGAATGGAAGTCCAATAGTTTGAGCAGACAAAAATAAATGTATAAAGTACATTTATTTTCCACCATTGTGTTGTCATTTATGGCAACAGCGTGTGCGTGAGTTATTGTGCCTCCAATCCACAATAAGATGAGTGGTTCAGAGGCAAAAGTCAAATGCAGATATATGATATCGATCCTGGCAAAGAGACACAGACTGCACTTCTGTTTGTGTTGATAAAGCGGCGCACACACACTTCCAGTCCGCAGCTGAGGTTGAAACAGCGGGTTCAGGTGTAAGTCCAAAGGCGTGACGCACCTGCATATCTGGCCCGCGCGCATCCATCAACCCGCATGGAGCCGCGCGCCTGAATCTCCTCCCATTGACCGTTTACGCGCCACGCTGTAGGCGTAAAGTAAAGACTCCTATATGACAACAACAACAACAACAACAACAACAACAGATTATAGGAGAAAAAGAAGCAGGCAAACTGAGAACACGGCGGGCATTTATAGTGCGTGGGGTGAAGAAAAGAAAGTCGAGGCGGCGTTGTGTGTGCGTCCACGTTGGCTTTCAGCACCGCGGACAGCTCCGGGTTTGATGTCAGCATACATTGACAAAACGGTCACACCGCGTCCACAGGACAGTCTGCAGACACACCGAGCTGCTCTCTGCTGGTGGACCCCCCCCCCCCCCTCCCCCTCCCTCTCTGGGCTAAACCACCCGACCCCCTCCCATCCCCAAAGCTCCCCCCGCGTCACTGAGACAGGGTGGTGGAGGTGGGGAGGAGTAGAGAAGTCGAGCCCCGCTTCATCACCCAGCCGGGCAAAAGAAGTGTCGAAGGGGAAGGCGGGAGAGGTGAGAACACTTCGGCGTCCTCGGTTCCGTCATATTTAATCGTGACGGATCCGTCCTCCCCCCTCCTCCCCCCTCCCCTCTCTCTCTACCCTCCTCACCCGCTCCCGCTCCTGTTTAAGATTCCGCAGTTGACAAGACGGCGCTCTGCTCGCCGCCGCGCCGCATCCTCCCTGCTCCTGACTTTTGGGGGTTTTTCGCGGAAAAACGGGAATCTGGAGGATTTTTTTTTTTGTTCCATCGGATTCAGCCAAGTTTTGAATCACACGAGGACTTTACAATGACAGCCACCAAGGAGCAGCCGAACCAGAGGCAGAACCAGCAGCCGCAGCAGGAAGAGGTGGGCTACTGGCTTTTCTTTGGATGAGGTTGGCAGGATTTGCTCCACTTTGCCCATCGCGCTAAACTCTGTAGAGCCTCTGCTCTGCAAGGTCAGCCGCAGCAGCACGTAGCGGCTCCGGTGCGCGCGGACGGCAGCAGACAGGCTGTGTGTATGTATGTGGCTGTGTGTGTGGCTGTGTGTGTGACTGTGACCGAGGGGGATGCAAGTTGGGTGCACGTGCCGGCGCTGAAACAATCAGCCGTCAGCTGTCAGCACCGGGGTCACAGACATGTTGAACGCCGCGGGCACATGCACTGTCAGTGGAAGGGGATGTGTGTGTGTGTGTGTGTGTATGTGTGTGCGTGTGCGTGTGTGTGCGTGTGTGTGTGTGTGCGTGTGTGTGCGTGTGTGTGTGTGTGTGTGTGTGTGTGTGTGTGTGTGTGTGTGTGTGTTGGGGCTGCAGGCAAGGCGCATTGTAAACGCAGCCGGTGCCATCGACACCTTCAACAGTGGTTGAAAAATCACTTTGTATCCAAAGAGGGGAACAAAAGGGCGCTATATGTGCGCATCTCCCTCCCGGGTAGAGAGACTCATAGACTCACTCACCGTGACTTTATACCCCTCCTCCCCCACGTGACAATCGTGCGCTTGTGTTTTTGCGCCAAACGGCTGATTCTCCATCACCATCACATCACTTCTCTCCAAAATGTTCTCAGTGTTCTCTATTCGGTCAAAGTGCTTTTCCCCCCTCTTTTTTTTTTTTTTTTTTTTACACCACTAACCGTTTCTGTGAACGTGTTTGACTTCCGGGCTCCCTTCTGAGAGAGAATGACAAATATATCGTTGACCTCCTAATTGAATTCAGAACCTGTAGCCCAATTACTCCAGGAAATAAAAATTAAAAAACATCCGCCTCATAATTGCGTTTCCGCCGCCTGGAATACCAGAGGATCCTCGTGAGATGTGGGGTTGAAACACGAGACAGCCTTCACTGGTCCATTGCCCAGGGGCCCCCAGGGCCCTTTAACGTGTTGGCTGACTTCATTAGCGTTGATACTGTATACTGAGGGCCAGCTGTGAGGAGCTGCTGCTGTCACATCCTGCTTGTTTTGATGCAGCTCTTTCTGTGTGAGACTATGGACTCAATGATCCCACGTGGTGGCTGTGGATGTTCCATCACTCTGTGGTCAGAACATCTGGGATGAGAGCCGAGGCTATATGTCTGTATGGTCCACAGCCTCTGAGGCTCCTAACGGGTCGCTGTGCATCAAAGTTGCATGGCGGTACTGAGGGGAATGTACAAGAGGAAACACTGAGGGAGCTTTAATAAAGAATAGGTGGAGGAGGAAACAGCCGTGTGTGTGTGGTGGAGCAGCACATCTCCTTCCTTGGTGTGCGCTTTTGCTCCAGTTGAGTCCATTGTTGGTAAAAGCTTTTAGTTGTTGTAGTTTGTGGTTCAGTCAGTGGAGCAAGAAGAAGGATCTTGCAGAACGTGTAACATTGATGCTGATCTGTCAGGAACAGAATCCGTAACTCTGCAGCGCCACGGTTTAGTATTTATGTCTGGTTAGATAACCAACCGACTTGTGGAGCAACCGGAAAAATACAGGATGGGTCAACACGACAACATCTAACAGACTATTGTGTGGACATCCTTTTTACAGGGAGCTTTGAATATGGATTTATTAGATTCCTCTTTTTTTCCAGGATAACCAATTTGTAAAGTGAAGGATATTTAATGTTTGCATTCAAGATGTATGACTTGATCAGGTTAGCCAAGAAAGATTTGAGACAGGTCGGAGTGAAGATGCGTGTTTGACCAAACTGTTGCCGTTTGAGTTGCATTGTGGGTAATGTAGGTACCAGGTTTGGGTTTGGGAACAGATACACAAATTGGTAAAGCGCTGTAACGACTCAATCGTGTGCACTTCACTTGGACTAACAGCGTCTCGGTGGAGCAGCGGTTCATAGAGCTGTCGCTCACAGGCGGAAGGTTCTGGGTTTGAGTTCCCCAAACCGACCCTGACTGTGTTCAAAATGTGTCCTCATGTCTGCGTGGGTTGTCAGGTGTCCTCCCACGGGGCAAAGACAAGGTGGACTGGAGAGTCTAAATGGTTCCCTGTCCAGTGTTAATGTGTCAGCCTGTCCAGGCGGCACAACATAGAGTGTTGGTAGAAAACGAATGGATGGCCTTTTTACAGCGAACTCTGGTAGTGAAAACGAACAAAAAAGCCGTAGAAAGAGGTGGAAGACTACTTCCAGACTTTCCCTGTTCCCTCGTGATGGACTTGAGGCAGCAGTGAAGCTATACAGCGATCCCTACTGCAAGACCCACCTGAGAGCAGACCGACTAGTTTGACATTGGCTGGTCTCAAGCTGTGTCGCCGCCTCCTGTAAGGGCAGACATAATGCCAGGTGAGCGAGGGCTCGAGCTCTCCCCCGGGGCCCCGTGGCCCCGTGACCCCGTGACCCGGCTCCGGCTCCATGCAGTCAGCGAGGGCGGGTCGACTCAGCGGCGGTCAGACGGAGTGTCCCGCCTCGCTTGGTTAATGGAGCTGTTGAGTCGGGGACAAAAGGCAGCGCGTTGGGAGGAATGGACGCCTACCTTCTTGTGAGGAAGAGGAGCGCTTTCACACGCTGTGATTCTCTGGCCCGCTAAGCTGTAATTTACACTAATGGAGAAAATGTCCAGGACATTGTTGCTGCCGCTGTTTCACAGGGGCCTCAGAGAGAGAGGGAGGAAGAGGGAGGAGGATGGGAAGAAGAGAAAGAAGGAGTTGGGAATGATTAGAGATGGAGAACAGTGAGAGGAGGAGCCGGAGGGGGAGAACAAAAAGAAATAAATACATGCTTCTCCCTGGCGTTTAATGAGCTGATGACATTCATGTCAGACGGAGATGGGAGTGTAGTACTAAAAGACTTCGATACACAAATTTGTTTTATAGCTATATCAACACAAAGTTAATAATGTACCAAAAACAACTCATATGAACATTTTCTTAACTGCTCCTGCTATGCATAAACATTCATAAACTGTTTTTTTAGTGCAGCAGAAACACAGTGAAAGCTCAACGCATTGGTTTTGATGTAGAATTAGAAATGTATTGTATTGACACTTTCAGGTTTGATTAGTTAATAATAAACATCATTGGAGTTAGCGCCTTGTCAGAGACCTAGTTTGCTTTTTTATAAACCATAACTACAATATTTACCGTCATATAGTTGCCTAACATTAACCATAGTACATTTGTCGTTACCATAATGTTTACTTGCCAGATTATTTGTCTGTACAAAAAAGTTAAATTACCTAGTTTCCTTTCAAAAGAACAAACGTCCACAGTAGTCCTTTCTTACCGTTGAAACATACAGAGAATACCCTCCTACTTAATAAAAACAAAAATATAATCCATTCTCAGTGCACACAATAGGCATTGGAGGCTTGTAGTTTCCACATCTCGCTTGTATAAATTGCATATTGAACCACGGTTGACTTCTGAGTCGCTTGTGATGTCACAAATGGCCCGTTGTGACATCACGGGTTAGGCTGAGATTTCAGTTGAGAAGCGTTCCTCCATCAGCAGCTGAGCGTGAAGCAGCCGCCCTCAGTCTGCACCGTGGAGGTCAAACCATGGAAGAGAAGCACATTGTTCCAGTGGAGGAGACTTTCTGTTCCCTGAGAGGATATGGGAGGTCAGGAAATAATAAAAAAACATATTGATGTTTTCCTGGTGAGGAAGTGATCCATCCCGTCATGTTAAATACTAAAAAGTGTGTTCAGTTCAAAACCACTTTGCAGGAAATTCATTCAGGAAAAGAAAGAAAGAAAGAAAGGGAAACGGCTGCTGTAAATACTGTAGCAGCCGATTGGAAGTATTAGTGTGCATGTGGGAAAAGGTCATCCAAATGAATGTTCAGCCCACGTCCGCTCTCTCCTCTCTGAATACTGAGGAAGTTCAACGAGAAGCACATTTAGAAAATATCACAAATGTGCTGACACGATTCAGAGGTGCGGGGATAATTTATTCGCCCTTACTAGAGACACATGAAATGAGTTCCCATTTCCCATCTGTGGTTTGGATTTAGATTGAGATTCGTTTCTTTTCGGTTGATTTTAATACTTGCTCTTTCTCTCAGGTTTAATCCGGCGTTAGTTTCCTGACGAGGCTTTGCTCAAAAGGCACCTGGCAGACGGTTGTGCCGCTTACACGTTGACTTCTCTGTCCAAAATGTCCCAGCCAGAGTGGTGATTCACACTTGCGACCTTTGTGTCATAAGCTCTCTGTATCCCGAGGCGAGTGCTGCCCCGAATGAACCCACGGTGACACATGTTCCTTCCTCAAAAGGATTAAAAGGCAATTACTACATTTTAGTCAGCAGCTGTGGCACAGACAGGACAGACTGCAGTCAAACCCGAGATAGCAGGAAGAAGGAGCAGTCAGACCCTGTGTGTGTGTGTGTGTGTGTGTGTGTGTGTGTGTGTGTGTGTGTGTGTGTGTGTGTGTGTGCGATGGGTTCAGGAGGAACCAACGTAGACTGTATATAAGAAGTGGACGTGGTCACCGTGGATTCAACCATTGCTTCGAGAAGTGATGTCAAGCCTTGAGTTTGACATTTTTTCAGTCGCCATCTTGTTTTTTTTAGTTAAGTTCATGGTTGATTCTAAATTGCCCGTAGGTGTGAGTGTGAGAGTGAAAGGTTGTTTGTCTGTATGAGTCTAGAGAGGTCGCCTCCTATGGCCATTTCAAACAATACAAGTTGAAGGTACTTCTGCATTGGTTTCTCTTTTCAGACCTGGAGGTTGCAGCCTGGTTTTGAGTGGACTCGTGGTTTCTTTGAGATGCCGATTGTTTGGCCTCCATTATTGCAGCTTTCTCAAGAACCGTTCATCCACATAACTCCACACGCTATCCTACGCTTCCTTGAGTCCTGAGCCTCGTGGGAATTTGTTTGGATGAATGGTTGTTGAGAAAATGAATCTAAAACATGTCCAGTGCACTACTAGAACATGGAAGATCTCTAGAGCTCAAACTCAACATTGCATTTCCTTCGGTCCTCAGAAATGCAGCTAAGTGTGAAGACGTATGGATCGACAGTCCTCAAGAAAATGACTAATATCAAAAACAGACAGAGACTTCCGTTATAATTGTTGTCTCTGTGGTAATGTCTCCCCAAACTGGCTTAACAAATATTTGCATTGGTATATGTCGCTTCAGGCACTTTTCTTCAGCAAAATCAGTTTTTATTAGGAAGCCAATCATTTTCCCTGGCTGCTCAATCAACGTTCTAATGCTGGCTGTGTGGACCGGTCTCTCCTCACAGTAAACCACGTACTGTCTCACGAACAGCAGCAGGAATGAAGGGAAGAACTACAGCGGCAAACGCCCAGAGAGATGCGCTCTCTGAGTGTTCCCTCGGTGTGTACTCGCTGCTACAGAGCACACACGGCCTGGTAAACATGAGCGCTCTGTGTGCCGTTTACTGTCGTTCGTGTTGAGCTTTTCAAACATTTGCCTCTTGATGCAATCTCTCTAGATTGCATCAAGAGGCAAATGTATATACCGTCTCATCTGGCAGATGAATATGCGGACAGCCGGACTAGGACTCTGGTAGCCTGAAACAATATTTAGTTTTTTACCACCTCGCTCTCTCTCTTTTGTGGATTCAAACGATCATTCATCTCCGGATCTTGTTGTGAGTGGGGGAAAATACTAATTTTGATGCTGAAGAATTTTAATCCATGGTCAGTAAATTAGTATATATGTTACCATTCCAGAGTAAATTGATACAATAAAATAAATGAAAAAGGGGCAAAATCTATATCTATAGCTATTGATGCAACTGAGAGTTTTCTCTGACCCTTTGCTGTTAACTGTAAACTTGATGGAAATGTGATATTAAAAACAGATATTAATTTGTAAAGTATACTCAGTTTCATATTTTATGAATGTTGAGTTTTACTTCAAAACACTATTTATATCCATCTTGCATGCACCAAATAACATAAACCTCCCAATACATGTAAATGGTAATGCTAATAATGAATTTGAATCAATATCCACGTGACTGAAGAGCTCCATGCTATACAGGCAGATACATGGATAATGCCTCACTGCGATATGAGGGACCCCTGAACCGCCTCCGCCAGCTGAACATCACTATAGGAGGAAGGCGTGTTGTGTTAGTGCTTTGATGCCACGGTCAGTCGGAGCTCCTCCCACCATCGAGTCAGCCAGACTTGAGAAGATGGCTGGTGACTCCTCCCCTCAGGCTCAGCGTGACCTCCCATTGGCCCACGCTTTACTGCAGAATCATAAGTAACTGAAAATAACATAAACATAAAAAATAACATGCGCCAAAGGATGGATTTTTTTCCCATCGGAAACAGAATTTTCTAAGATTGTTTCACAAGGCTTTTTAATAATACAAAAATAAAGGCATATTAATAATATGTACAGTATGTTCAAATATGACACAGTGTGTCATATTTGTCAGTGTGATGTCAGTGGTTTCCCGTGTCCACAGCGGTGCGTCTCCAGTCATGGTGCATTCATGTTATTTAGAAAGCTTGGAATTTTTCAATACACGAGCAACACAGAAAGGCACACTATTATTATTCATGTTACCTTCGGATCATGTTGATATTTTCCTCTTCTTTATGATTGAAATGGTTTGACTGATAGATTTTTACACCAAAAAACAACAACATAGAAACAACATTACGTTATTCTGCTCTGGTGACCGTCATAGAGTCCATGCAGTGGAACACTATATCTCTGTCTGTGGCCGGCCTGTAGACAGAGGCTCATTAAGTATTACTGATCAATTTGTCAGTCATGTATTTACATGTTTAATTCTACTTGCCATTGGCACAGTTTCTCCCCAATATTGAAACAGTTTATTCCATTAATATTGCTCATTAATATTGACATGGCGGCCCCTGCCAGAGCTTTACTCATCACTAGTTCATCTCCTCAGATCAGATGAAGTGCAGGAGTGTTTCTGGCAAACACGTTTTTCTGCACTTCGAGGACTTCTGGTAAGCACTGAGGGCAGGCCGATCGATGTCTCTCCCCGGGGTAGATAATCAAAGGCTCATCGGGAAGGGCAGTGATATTGATGGCACTCTATAGACAGATGGACCACCACATTTATTCACTGTGAAACAAAAAGACCTATAAAACACAAACAATAAAAGCTCTGGCAGTAAAGTTTGCAGACAGATAGCGTCAAGATTACAGCAAATAACCGTTCCACAAAATTGCATGTAGTAAACAGAGCAGTTTTTACAGACAGCATGTATTATATTTCAGTAAAGTATGGTGAATAAATGAACAAAAGAAATATACGAAAATAATCACTGAGATCTGGGAACGTCACACGTAAGACAACAAGCAAGTGTTAAACCAATACAAGAGATAATCAAGGTGAGCCAAACCAATGTGGCCGAGAATGTAGCAGAATATGAAATAATAAATACGTGGTTCCACTTGGACCAACCAAACTTTACTGACAAGTAAATATTACCGACATTTCTTATATGCTCACTTTTGTTCAGTGGCACATATCATAGCTAAACTGTTTGGTTATGTAATGGCACAATGAGAAGGACGACATTCTAGAAGTATGTGGCTCGGTCTGCATTTGCAGAGTTCCTACCCTCTGTCTGTTTTTTATAGTGTAGTTTGGGACGTTGCTGGGAGTCACATCCAAGTGGAAACTACACAAATGGCGGACACAGTGCCGAAAAAACACAAATAAAACGAGGCAAAAGCTTATTAAAAATTCCAAACAAAAGTGAATCTTGGTTTGGTTTTCACTCGCTGGCTAACACCCTAACCCTCAGTGTCGGGGGGAGGGGCCAATGTCGTGGTGACAAACAGCAACCAAACAAATCCTGCCGCTTGCGTTCTTTTTGCCAAATCAAGCTTCGTCCTTTGAAATGTTGCCCTGTCAGCAATTTATTTAATGAGTATAATGCTATAAAGATATAAGAACCTTCTACTTTATTACAAATGGAAAACAATATTTCTAGATCATGTGAAGTTGATTAAAACTAATCTGGGCTGCTGTACATGGACTAGAGGACCACTTGCTTACAATTCTGTCTCATCTGCACTTGAGCCGTGAGACACACAGTCTAGAACTGTGTTGATTCCAACGCATGACGCAAGATCCATCACACGTGAGGCTCTATCTCCGGCAGCAACCGTGTGTGTGTGTGTGTGTGTGTGTGTGTGGTATACTGCTGGATTTTGACTGTCACCATGGCACCAACACAATTAATAAGTACAGGAATAATTCCATCTGACAGCATTCAACTTGTTGTCTCTTTTCTGTTTCTCACCCTGAAAATCATCAGTAGCTGCTCTGCATTGTGCCAGCACGCCGTACAATGGATTCAAACAAGAACAAAGGTCCGAGGCACTCCTCCTTCACCACCGACGAGCTCCTTCATTACACTAGGCTGAACTCCCTTGCACTCTGGAGCTTTTCTTTTATGAAGAACCTGTACAATGAATTTGGCTTATTTCTACAGACCGTAGAAAAGTAAGACATATATTTATATATTTCACTTTGCACTTTTCTATTGCTTAATGCAAACTACTGTGGTTGTGTGTTGGGGTCTGAGCGCTGCCGAAAAGGCTGTTTAAACTACACCCAACACTGTGCCTAAACACATCCTGTGTACACGCTGATGGAGGACTGCAGCTGCTAGGCTGTACATTCTGTAGTTGCCTTGCCTGACCAGGACCTTAATCAAAGGTATGACTAATTACAAACTGCTGAAGAGTCAAAACTCAACAGCCAGTGAGACCAACCCGTTTGGCTTGCACTCATATTCTATTATTCTATTCTGATTTGGGCTCATTTGAACAACGGTTACAAAAACAAGACAACCAATATAACATGATTATTGTGCCAGAGTCCATTCAGCCGCTTTCCTGTGGCGCCCAGATCTGCATGTCATGTCAGGGTCGGCCACTAGGTGTGGGAGGATCCCTTCATAGGGATGGCTCTCGTGTAGATCTGCTTGGAGAGGCCCGGGGGAAGGTGGCCCCTCTCACGCACGCCAGGCATACTGTAAATCGTAAATGGACTGTATTGTATGTCTCTTTTCTGGTCTTTCGACCACTCAAAGTGCTTTGACACTACTTGTCATCATTCACCCATTCACAACCATTCATACAGCGTAGGCCATGGTGGCTAAGGTGCCACCTGCTCATCAGGACAAACTAACATTCATACACATTCATACACAGTAGGCGCAGCTACGAGAGCAATTTTGGGTTAAGTGTCTTGCTCAAGGACACATCGACATGGACTAGCAGAGCCGGGGTTTTCAAATCCGTCGCCAGGCGGTATTTGATTTGTGTGATGGCCGTGATTCAAAAGTTCCATATTCTTCCAACACAATTCCACGGCTGGGAAAAAAAAGTGAAGAGTTGGATGATGAGGAGGAATTCCTGTGTCTGGAATTAATACGGCGGTGGTTGCGTATCTGGAGCTTAGTGCGAGCTCCGCAAACTAAATCTGTGGTTGCTCTACCACAAGCTTTTCCGTGGTGGTATCCATGGCAGCGCCCCTCGCTAACGCCACCGCCGCTTAGCGCCTGCAGGGAGGGACGGGGCAACTCGGTGTCGGTCTGCGGTGGGAGCCAGAAATCCCAAATCGGAATCATAAACTGCTCACGAGTCATTTTAGGAACGTGCGTTTTGCAAGGCTCTGATAAAACGCTGACATCCTGGGCTTCTGATGAGAAAACGCTCAGATGGGTCTCTTTGGAAGGCGATGAAGAACAATCTATCTTGTTATTTAGTATATAGAACGTGTTGTCAAAACTCTACCCGGGTCGGGTCCACTCAAGAGTTCCCTCGTTAACCAGCCTCCTTCCCTCTCCACCTCTCCATCCCCACTAATGCCCTCTCAACTAGCAATTTTATAGCTCAGTGCCCACTGAATCCTCCAATGTCACTCTATAGGCGTAAAAAACCACACAGCTCCACTTTTCAACCACACACAGAGACAATTTCCTGTCTTCACACAGACACATTCAGCTTCATGTCGATGAGCCTCTGTTGCTATTGTTGAGCTGATGTCAGGTTCTCCTTTCAGTTTTGATTTCTCTACATAAATGAGATTTGTTTTTGAATTGGGAGGAAACGGCTACAATCTTCTCCACCGCCTGGAGTGTAATTTGCCAAGGAATGTAGTCAACTGTGTCTAATTGCGTTCAAATCAGAGATTTGACTGCAGGGGATGGACAAAGGCTATGGCGCCCACCGTGTAAATGATACAATAGCACATTTAAATGTGCAGAGAAAATTCAAAGTAAAGGCTGATTAATGGAATGGACTTTATTTCCCTGTGCCCTTTACATACTGTAGGTGGCTTGATCTTAAATGCATCCACTTTATTGGTCTAACACACATCAATACGTCTCATTAAATCCTCTACAGGCCTTTGTTTGTCTAATAAAAGCAGAGCGTTACCTGCTTTTTGAGCATCAATGACTTCAACGAGGCTAGCATTGGAATTAGCATTAGCACTTTAATAATACTAGAAACAATATTAAAATGTCTTCAGGATGTCAAAATTGAATATAAATCCAATATAAATATATCATTTTTATATATATATTTTTTTTTTTACATTTTTGAATTAAATGGAAAATCAATGGCATTGTTTTTATTGTCATACACTGAAGTAAAAGGCACAGCTGTACCTCATAGTGTATATATTATCTACTAAATTATGAATATTTTTTCCACTAGAAACCTAGATTTGATTATTTCTTTCACAATAGTCTCAACAAGTTATAGTAAGTGAAATTGTGAGCCAGTTACAGTAAATTACCCGGCTATAAAGAGGCTAATTTACTCAGCTGTAGTTTACCAACCTTAATATGAGTTGGCCAAAGAAATAAGAAATAATCGAGCTCACCACGACCTTAAAAAGCACACATGAGTTAAAATGACGTGGCACACCCGTGGAAACACTCTACGTGCCGCCACCGCAAGAAACTAATTAAGTTTAGGAAACAAAATAACTTGGTAATGTTTCGGGAACAAACAACAAACACATAACTTTTGTACAGGAGCCCGCTCTGCGAAGCTATAAGTAAAGATGACATGTTGTCATGTGAGTCGTTATTGTCGCTCGCTAGTCACACAAGTTGTTATTGCCGCTGGTCACAAGCATCATTTACCACTGGCTAGTCACGTGGGCTTCGTAGAGCGTCATAGTTTGAAGCTGTGTGCCACTGACCAAGCTACATTATTTTTTACGCATTGCAAGTAATGTTGCACGGTATGTCGATACTAAAAAGGTACCCGTACATTAAAAACGATACGATTTTGCATATTTTTAGTATCTATACTTCAATAAAATAGCTCACACAGCAACAGGCAGAGCTCAGACACAGCAGTAGGGTTGGGTACCGAGAACTCTATTTTATTTCCAACACGTCCGGAACCTACCGGACTGAAAAGCAACGCAGATTTCGGTGCTTCCTTCCGGTGCCTGAGCTGATTTAAATACTTTTTTTTTTACACTACTCTGCAAAGTTGCACGGTATATAGATACTAAAAAGGTAGCGCGGTACCCGCACGCTAAAAACGATGATTAAAATAGCGCGGATCAGAGCGCACTCACTGCTCTGCTCTCTGTCTGCCTGCATGCAGAGCGGGGCTCGAGGGGGCGGGGCTTCCAGCGCTCACACACACAGTGCGCGCACACAGAGATCGCTGGAGACACGAGCACGAGCTTTTGAACGTCCGTCCTCGGCTTGATGGAACAAATCTCTCCAATTAATATTACTGATGACGTGTAGTCCAGTAAAGCAGCAGTTTTAGGATCCAACAGTGTCTGAGTTCTGTTGCACACGGTCCCATCAGGCCACCTGATTGGACTGGTGTCTGTTCTTTTTTTAAATATATATTTTTATAGTTTGAAGTTAAAAGGTTTGAAGCTGTAGTTTGAAGTGTGTTTTGTATGTACTTTTTTATTTATATCTATAGTATACTTTAAACAGTTAATAATATTGTTCAATTTGAAGAAAAAAAATTGCCTTGGCAATAAAAAAGTATCGGTTCAGGCACCGTTTAGGCACCGGTATCGTTTTAAAAGTATCGGTTTAGCACCGGTATCGGATAAAACCCAAACGATACCCATCCCTACACAGCAGTGATCAGGGGAGACGTGAGTGCAGGAGCTCTTGCCGACTGTCCTCGGCTTGTTGGAACAAAAGATGAAGAAGTGAAATCTAGGAGTGCTTTGGCTACATTGCAGACTGAAGGAAAGCCCACTGACACACAGAGACCCGTCTAACACACCAAGGGAGGACACGTCAAACATGGCAACTCACCTTTCAGACAGACACCAAACAATAGGCCACATAGCCGTGTATAATCAATGCTGTGATGGCACCGTGTAGTGTTCATTAATATCTTACTGTAGGCTAATACTAATATGAATGCTATTTGTTAAGTGTTTAAAAAGCTGGGCAGAAACAAGATACAGATGTTTCATGTATTACTATTATGGATAAATATACCAGTATCGTATCGTATTTTTGGTATCGTATCAAATGCTGGTATCGTATGGTAAGTATCGGTATCATGATATTTATTGCAGGTATCGTATCGAAGTCATAATGTGGGTATTGTGACAACCCTGATTGTCAGAGACTGTGTTGTGTCTCTGGTTTACAAATTTCTGTGATTTCAGGCTGAGAATTCCGGGAAAAGCAATTTCTCCTCAAGCTAATGTTAGCTTAAGTAGCTTTGGCAAGCTAACTGTCGCAGGGTATGAAAATACCGTTTAAAATATCAGCCTCCTAGCTGTTATCAATTTAAATATTGCACCTTTAAATGCCATGCTTATTTGAATATTATTGAATAATGTCAAGTACACATAATGTAATAACTACATTTGTATTTTCTCTGAATCCATGAGAGAACCTCAAGCTTCTGCAAATATAGGCCTCTAATGTATAGAGATCAACCCAATTTAATAGATGCGCACCTCAAATGACTGTGCCCTGCTCCAGTACCACATGTTTATGGGGAAGAGGAGCACTCGGACTAATCCTTGTTGGCCTCGCACACCGAATGCTTGGCATCTCCTTTTCTGCCACAGCCCGTATATCGAGCACACCTTTCCAGACTATTGATGAGAATCAAATATCTTGACTTTTTAAAGCTTCAGAAGAAAATCAATAGGGAGTTTGAATTGCCTGAGCTGAATGGGCTTTAGTCTGCCTTGACCATTTTGCCCTCTGTATTTTAACTCTCTGTTTGTTTGGAGGTCGGCTCTACTTCCAATGCTCCTCTCTGTTATTTCACATATGGGCAAAGGCTGCGTCTGCTCGGGGTCACGCTGACTGATGGTTGAGGAGTAATTGTTCAATATGAAGATATACCTCTTTGCATCACTTTGTAATATGACTGTTACATGCATATCCCAGAGGAGGGCGTGCAAGGCAACTGTTTATCTAATAATAACAACTGTACTGCATAAACAGAGACGCAGAGGTAGTTTTTGCTTCACACAGAAATAGAATAAGTGTAGAATGATAAACTGTATAAGAAGTGGACGTAGTAATCGTGACATCCCCCATTGGTTTGGGGAATGCGTTATGAAGCCTCGAGTCCAGCGATTTCGGCGAAAGTCCAAACCATTTCCCCATTGAGAGTTCAATCAAATAAATGAAATCTATGCGCCAATACACCTTGTTTGAGCACAGTGCCTGCTTTTTAAAGAGACTGATGTTGTGTTTCTGTTGCTCCTGCATTCTAATGTGAGCGTTCATATTAATATACACTGATAGCATTACAACTCTGTGTGAGTCAACAATCTAGTGTATCTGAAACCAATATGGCAGAGACAGTGACTAATTGAGAATTATCCCACATGGACCAAAGGCCAATAGTAGTGTCCTTCAGGGCAAGGCTGATAATGCTAAATACAATTCGCTGACAACATGTAGCTACGCCTGCCGTTTCCTATTAGCCAGTGGATCAATTTCAGATGTTAAGCCGCACGACCCCAGCGTAGCTTTGGCTTTGGCTGTGGCTGCCGACGATTCACAAAGCAGTGAGAAATGGTATTTCATGGGTAAACAAAAATAAGCCAGTACAGATGGCATTACTATTTTTTTCTCCCTTTCCGACCCGCTGCCATTGTTCAAATGGCTTCGGCTCCTGCCGAAATGCTGCTCGTCATTTGTCACACTCTCTCCAAGGTCAGAGTCCAGCCGACGACTCTATAAATAGCCCGATACTTTCGACAGCGGACTCGTTGCATGAACGTCTGCGCACAAAACACACTCGCGTGCACAGAAAGCCAGTGGGGAATAAGCGTATTAGCTGGAGTTTGATGAAGATGGCCGGGGTCTTAATCAAACATCTCAAAGGCAGCATTAGCATTCTAATTTTACAAAATGTCTTATCATTCTCAGTCTCTCCCTCTGAGAAAATTAGCCAGCAGCGGGCCATAATAAGTACAGGAGAGTGTGCAGGGGATGAGTAAGCGCTGAGAGATAATAGAAATATGACGGGATTTTTAACATTAAAATGTAATATGTCTATACATGCCTAATTGGCTGTGTTACAATAACTACCATTAATACATGGTTAATTGATAGCCACTTTAGTTTGTAGTTATTTTACCTTTAACAAAAAATGATAATGAATCATGTTTCATAATTATTAGTGTTAAGTTGAATCACAGCTGATGAAGAGACAATAGCAGTCACATTCTGATGACATTAAACGCTAATTGTATAGCATCCGTGGCCCATTTTACTGGGTGAATAAATAAACACTTTTAACAACAGTATTACGTTTCAATGCCAAATGCTGACCCGTTTATACAATGTAATACAATTCAGATAAGTACTATAAATATAATGCACATTTCCCCGCTTGTGCTTTCTCTCTACTTTTATTGAAGGCTTCCTATGATAATGTGAGTCGTTGCTATTTTTTCCGTATGGAGTAGTTTTCTCTCGGTTTTGAAGGCAACCCTCGCCATTTCAAAGACAGATGATGTGATTATGGAAAATGGTCTTGATAGCACACAACTAAGCCATATGATTGTCAGGGGACTGCTTTAAGGCGATCTAGGGAGGTTTTCCTCCATCACCTGCTTTTCTGATTTATATGCCTTCCAGACATTGATTATTGAACATGTTGTGCAATAACCTCACCACGACTGACACACTGTCAATTGAATTTGTTACATAGCATGATTTGAATTACGCACATTTTACTTCAAGATAATTTTACTAATCATTGCAACTAGCACTGAGAAGACAGTTATAGCATGTCCTCTGAGTCACCCTTCATCATCACCGTTCACTCAGTCAGGCCCCCAACAACAAATGTGTCCCATTACTTTCTGTGGTCTACTTGACCTGATGAATAATTAATCGTATTGATTGAGTGTGATGGCATTTGTTCCAGAGAGTCAGGTAGAATTACAGCTGGAGTCAGTTTAATTAAATGTGGGTTCTAATTGTTGTCTAGGGTCGAATAAATAAATAAATAATAACTGATGGAAGTCAAATAAGAGGCACGGATTTTTTATTTATTTTTTGAATAACTTTTTACACATGCAGGCATGTAGTATTTACTTTTCTTCAGGACACTCAGAAGAAGCACTATCATTATTTACCTTTAATTGTTGTAACCCACATAGCTACTCAGCGAGAGGGCCGGGCCCCACGTCCCAAAACAACATCTTCGGGTTTTACGACTCAATCCTGCAGCACTGCTCTGCTCTTATGGTTCTGTCTTCATGAGTGTACCGTATAGCAGTGGTGTCTCATGCCTATGATTTATGTTCATATGACCTTTTTACTAAATCTTTTCGGTGGCGTTATTATTGCTTTCATTCGTTTCATCATGTGTATCCGTAAACATTTGATCGCCGATCCCTGTAATGATGTTGTTTGTGTGTCGGTTGTCGCTGTATATTTCCCAAGGTTTGTCTTCGGCATACATAAACATAAATCTGTGCCTCCGTGTGGTGAGAGTCACTGTGAAGACCATCGGCAGGGATGGGAAGAAAACAAAGCTTCACTGTGACTTCACATCCGAAGTGAGACATCAGCGTTCACGCTTCTGAAACATTACATTACATTACATTTCATTTAGCTGACGCTTTTATCCAAAGTGATTTACAATAAATATTCAACCATGAGGACAAACTCAGAACAACAAGAATCAAGAAAGTACAATTTCTTCAAGAAAGTTAAACCACAAAGTGCTATCAGTAAGAGACATTTAAATGCTACTAGGGCGCTACTTTCCTTATTCAAAGTGTAGTCAAAAAAGATGCGTTTTTAGCTAGCTGTGGAAGATGTAGAGACTTCCTGCTGTCCTGATGTCAATGGGGAGCTCATTCCACCATTGACACCAGGACTTTGTTGAGTGTTTAGCTCGCAGTAATGGAGCTACAAGCCGATTGGCAGAAGCCAGAAAACATCCATCCATTCGAGCCACACCAACTTCTTCCTCATAACGGCACCGGCTGTCCTCTCAGCTGCCACAGCTCATAATAGGGCTTATAGCAGCCCGTTCAGCAGGCTGACTAATATCAGAAATTCAATGGATACAAAAGCGTATACATTTAATTGCTATATTTATTTCACCTTGATCAATAACAGAATGAAAACATATAGCTGGGTGATTTCAACGTGTGCCTGTGGAGATTAACTTCATGAGAAGGTCGAAAAACAAACATTGATTCTGAGCATAAAAGCCACAGAAGTAGGTGTTTTGAAAACCACTTAGACTCTAAGAAAAAATGTCTTTAATTTGGCAACCAACTGTTGCATCCTTATACCAACATGGCAAAAAAAACTACCCATGTGTTCTTTTAAATTAAGACATACAGGAAGTTAGGTGTGGACTGAAACCAATTCGATGTCTGGTTGTCACTGGGATTCAGGCCTCGATTAGCCTAGCTTAGCACATCATTGTCTCAGTTGCATTATCTTGCCAGTTAGCAAGTTTAAATTAACATGCCTTTGAACAACTCCTAGATTGTCAACATTGCACATTGTGTCTTCTTCGTCTCGCCTTACTTCAAGGTGCTGTGTTGACACGAGTCACTCGACTCGCTACAAGGTGCTGTGTTGACACGAGTCACTCGACTCGCTACAAGGTGCTGTGTTGACACGAGTCACTCGACTCGCTACAAGGTGCTGTGTTGACACGAGTCACTCGACTCGCTACAAGGTGCTGTGTTGACACGAGTCACTCGACTCGCTACAAGGTGCTGTGTTGACACGAGTCACTCGACTCGCTACAAGGTGCTGTGTTGACACGAGTCACTCGACTCGCTACAAGGTGCTGTGTTGACACGAGTCACTCGACTCGCTACAAGGTGCTGTGTTGACACGAGTCAGCTGGGTTTTATTCAGAATTATAAAAGGGGCCGAGCTGGCCCAAGACGTAAAGTAGTTGTTAGCTTGTAGTCGCTAGCTAGTCTTGAAGCATTTTCTGTACTGAACACAGAGAGATACAAATCTACCTCCTGCTCAGGGGTCTGACCAGCATGTCCCATAATATGCTATGTTCTATACAACCTGATTTGTGCTCGGTCAGTTGGTTGTACTTTAAGCACCAAGGGTCATGTTGACCCAAAGTAGTATCTGGCTTAGCTAAATTATATTAAAGCCCAAACTGCTGAAAGCTACCGTTTTGAGTTTCCTTGTAGCAAAATGGTCTGAGTGAATAGGACTAACAGCGTATATGTCTTCCTGAAAGGTAAAGGTTTCTGGTCTGCGCTGCCTTTGTCACGGTTTGAAGGAATAACAAAGTGTGCCTTCTTGGTTCGGTCTATGCCTCCAACAAAGAGGTTGTGTACATTTTGAATATGTCCGTTGATTCGCTGATTTGTGTTCCGCAATATCAAATATATTGATGTGTGAATTAATCACAGGAAAAAATTACCTCTGATGTTTAGAGACCTTTACTCTGACATTTTGCTCTCACATTTAGCCTTATGCAGTCTTGAAATCACTGTGTAAATTGCATGGAATTTTAAGCACCTTGGCAAAGACTCTTGACAGCCATATAGTAGCTAAACACAGCGTGGGCTGACAGCTGATAATTCCTGCACATAATGTCTGACTTTATAGATCGCTGAGCACATAACCAGTCCAACAACTGTGAGGCAAGTGGACAATGGGCGGAGAAAAGAAACGGCAATTGTCCTTGTACTTTTGCTTTCAGCCAAAGAAAAGGGAAGGCGCAGGCTTTCTCGCCTTACTGTGAGTGTCCCTCTGTAGCTCTTACTTGCGCCTTTATGTGAAGTAAATGTACACATTTTGAAAGAAAATGACATGCTGATAGATAATCAAATGGAAAAATAGCTAGAGGAAAAACTAAACGCTCTTCGGGTACTAATTTATTATAGTTACAGCGCATTACTCTGTCGTTTGCGTGAGGTTGGGTGTTGACAAATGTGCAGTAGAGGCTTTTATTTCTTGAGAAATAACAATGTGCTTAATACAGCATGAGGAAGGTCCAGTGTGTTAAACTGCGGGATTTGGACACTCTGTTTGCAGAAATGGATTATAATTTCCATAATAATGTGGTGTAATCACGTAAAACTGAGAATCATGCTTTTGTTATGTTAGAATGAGCCGTTTACATGTACACATGGAGGGTCCTCTTCACGGAGTCCGCAGTGTTGCGCCGCAGTTCCTCTACAGTCGAAAAACCAAACACTGGCTTTAGCGGCAGCCTTTTTTGGCCTGAAGGCCACCGTAGTAATGCGGGCTAGGCTGGCCTCTGATTGAGGCGAATGGCTTTACCTTGGCGCTATCTTGGAAAAAAGAGATGAACCAGTTGGCTGCAACCTGCAACCACATTGCTGGATGCCACTGCATCTCACACACTGGCCCTTTTATGTATGAGAGTAAAGCTCCTGGATATATTCCTTATTTCTTTGTTTGTCGTGAGGATTTCATTTGAAACAATGTCTGCAACACGTACCAGTTCAATTTTGTAAAAGAGCTCATGAAGCGAACTTCTTGGTAGCAGAATGATTGCAGCACGTCATATAACTGCAACGTGACGGGGACCTTTGTTACATTTTAATGCCCCTCTCTCTCTCTCTCGCTCTCTGCAAAAAAATTATCTTTCCAAAGAAAAATATAGCTCACCAAGGCCTTGTCCTCTAGTCTACATAGATTTAGAGATTACATGAAGACATGTATTTCCTTATGATGAGGGTGCAATGATCTAGATAAAGGGTTGCTGTCTTGTTTCTCCTGATGGGTTTGTCAGATTTATAATGACGGTAATGGATGGACTCAGCGGGTCAAAATTCTCTTAGTGGTTCTATCATTGCTCGTAATTGAGTTAATAAACTGAGGCTGATGATTCAAATGTGGCTAAATAGGAAATTTGGGGAGAAAAAAAAGAGATAGAGAGAAAGTGAAAAAGAGAGGGAGTAAGAATCTCATGCATGGAGGCACAAAGGCAATTTAGAGTTGCTGTCAGTTTTCAAGGACACGTCAACTTTAATGAAATGAGCAGCGGCCCAAGTCCTGATAATAGAGCAGTCTTATATGTCCGGTGGGGGCTGTGGATAACCTAACACTGCATCCATGTACTGTGTGTCTGCGATTATGGTGGCCGTAAAATTCAATGTACTCTAATGCTTCATGTCCAACTGATACTCAGTACAAGAAAGTTTGTAGAGAATTAGCACCAAACTGCTAAAGTTCTGTTCCTATATGGTCTATGAGAAACTAACAACTGGATGTACTTCACTCATAATTGCCTCATTAGTCAATTCGAGTGACATTTCTATGGTCGGAATTGAAAAAGTGAGCTACAATGCTTTTAGACCACCACGTATTAAGAAAATGAATTTCAGAGAAGGTGCAAGACGGCTGCAGAAACCCGGCTCTAATTGGCAATCATTTCGTTTTCCGCCTCCCCTCCAGCCAATCAAGATGCAGTGGGTTGGTGGTCAGTGAACACTGTATTTCACCAGCAGGGTTCTGGGGGTAATTGAGGGCAGGAAGAGCTGCTGGGAGGAGACATTTACAGGGGGAAGCTTAATGCATCTTATCAGAAGCAGCAGATGTGGTGGAAGACCCCGTTTAAGACCCTCTAATACCAGGACTCAGAGATGGAGTTGCAGGCGAAAGCTTTCACAAACTCTCCTGGATAGCTATTTCACTGTAGATAATATCACACTCAGTGTACTTTGCGGTCACTCAGATTGCTGGAGCCAAATCTTTCTGCAGCCAGTTTGACAGATGAAGCCCTTGAATGCAAATGGCTGCTGTCTTCCTCACCTGCCAAACATAATCTGCCTGAGGGTCACAACAGCATCAGCTCTATTAGAACTGGGGACTGTTTCTTCATTGAAAGAAGAGCAGACAACGGCACGGACGGCTTTTCTTTATGGAACAATGTTTTTCCGCTCTCCTCCTGCTCGATTAGGCAAGAGTTTGATTGACGGATAGTTCATCTGATCACCTGCCAAGCATTTTTTTCAGGTTAGGTGTCCTGCAATGTTGTATCGCCGTGTTTCCACAGTAGCCCAGAATGGAAAAAACTAAAAACATGGGCACTCAAGAACCTTTTCTCATGTATATATAACTCAAAGGCCACCGTAGTTCTCCATGGTGCTTGTGAAACTGCGGTAACGTGAGCCGCCGACTGTATATCCGCATCACCGCCAGCCGCCGTCCGTTGCTCCTAAAGTTGCACCAACCAAATGGCTGCTGTATACCTGACCTGCCAAACTCAGAAAGTGTGACTCTTTGCCTCAGCAGAAAGCATGTGTTTTCCACCGGTCAGAATGTCTGACTCAAAGCATAGGTGGGCCGAGCAGTGGTAGAACCATGCAAATACTAAGCACTCCAGCACCGATAGAGAGAGTTTCATATTTCCGGCTTACAGTGTGGCTCATTACAAGCCCTTCATAGCAATTCCATCCCCTTCACCGTGCAGGGGGTAGACTTAAAAATACAATGTCTCACTGTGACCCTTGTTAATAGAAATTGTGAGCAACATGTGTGCTGCAGTTGTGTGCAATATGTGACCATCGGGATGGTCGTGTGTTGCCGAGGCTCTCAGTGGTTTAGCGTTCAGATTCACCTGTGAGCAAATGTAGCTTTTTACATTTCATTTTTGTGTCAACAATCAAATTGTAAAACTTCTAAACTGTTCAACTTCAGTAATGTGAACAAGACTAATTTGTACTCTATGTACTCACCTCCATTTTTCTCGTTCTGCAGGACCTGGGTGGGGGCAGTCCTCCTCAGAGGAACTGGAAAGGGATTGCCATCGCTCTGCTGGTCATCTTGGTGGTCTGCTCCCTAATCACCATGTCTGTCATCGTCCTCACACCAGGTAACACTCAGCCGTGATTGGGCCCTGCCGCCTCAATGCAGCTGTGATTTGCTCCGGTTCACGAGTAGCGGTTTTACATGTGTTTTTACGTGCTCCAGTGGTTGCTGTGCCTTCCAAGACTTTTCCACCCCAAAAGTTCAAAAGACATAACATGCAATAACTAAATAGCTGCTCTTATCATGATTCATTCAAAGGTGCACTGTGTCATCCCAAGCCACACGCTTCAGAGAAATAGGACGCATCATTTCACGAAAGCACTTTTATGATCGGCAAGAATATGCAAAATCACAAAAAAACTGCTGAAACTCTTAGAATATTCTCTGGTTACAATCTTCATGTGTGTCGTTGGATTAAAGTTTACATGCATGCTGGTTAGTGTGCTCATTTCAGTTAATATCTCTGCAATGCAAGACATGTACGTCTTTGACATAATGTTTAACACTGTTAACTCTATTTTAATCCAACATTCTGGCCAGATCTCACACATTGCACCTTTTAAAATGTATCAAATAGCCGGTTGATGAGAAAGCTGTTGCTCCACAGAAAATGATCACTCAACACTGCCGTTAATTCAGCTCTACCAAGCGCTTTTGCTTCTTTGAGCTCATTGTTTTGGTTTCAGGGTCAAATTATATTCTAATCAAAGTGTGAAGCTTGTTCAGCTGCTACCAAGTGACCAAACAAATCCATGCAGATCTAAGTATATCATGTTTCTTTAAAAGGATAAACATATTTAAAATGCTGAATGTTAAATGCAGATCCAAAGGGCTGCGAGGATGAGTTTGTAGAATATCAGAAGATGACAGACTTGATCAACACGATGAATGAATTTGATCCATCACGTCTCTCCACTGCTGACGTCTGCCTGGTTTTATATGAACAACTGATCAAATGATTCTGTGTTGAGGAACCCACAGAGAAGCACCATCTGTACAAACATGTCATCTTCTTTCAGCTCGGTGTTCGGGTTGTATGGACAGTTTTAATCTTCGGTAAAGTCGCACTGCTCCCAGCAACGCTGTTTCAAGCTGTTTGGAGTGAAACACCTTTGGCTTTGATTATCCCACGCTACCTGACCAGTCCCAAACGACACAACAGGAGAATGAACATTGGACCTATTTGTCAGGTTGCCAGAAACACAACTCCAAATGAATGTTACATTTGACATATTATTGCTTTTTTCAAGTCAATTTGGTTAACAAGTTAGAAAACTGTACAAAGCAATAATATGTCACATGTTCTGCCCCCAAATAGCATAAAAAAAGCCAGTGCCCACTGTTATGCCTATAGACTATGAAAAAAGCGAGATGTAGTCGCAGTGACATCATCCATTGGTTTGTGGACTATGGTTTTGAAGCCTAAAGTTCAGCATTTTGGCTGTTGCCATCTTGATTTTATCATATTGTCATATTGCATTTTGCAACCAGAAGTAACACAAGAGGATGGAGCTAAGTACAACCTCCGGTTCTGAAAGGTGAAGCTAATGAAAGTGTTTTAAAAATGAATTCTTTGAAATGGCCAGCAGCATGTTACAGCATGAGTATAATATAATATTCAGTAAACATTGTAAACGTGAGTTTATGGTCTCAATTGCTAGTTCCTTCAATACATCACAACGTTTACTTAGTAAATTATGATCCCATTTACAGTAATGGTTATGGTTGCAAAAAGCCAAGATAGAAACTACCAATTCGCTCTACTTGAGGCTTCAAACTGGCCACCCACAAACCAATGGGTCCAGTGATGTCTATGTCCACTTCTTATACAGTACAACTGAACTCTGACTAAAACATTTTTAAGTGACAAAAATGTTATAATTAACTTTCATGAACTGAAAACACACTGTGGAAGGGTTAAAGTCATAAAACGAAAACACGGACCACTCTCAATCGGAGCAGTCACCCCCTGATGGCCATTAGAAAGAATGCAAGTTTAAGGCGTTGGCTTTACTTTTCAGACACTGAGGTTGCACCCTGGTGGTACTAGATGTACCCCCACTACTCAAAACTGTGCTGGGACATGTGAGACCTCCTTAGACCTTGAACATCTCTATATCACACAGCAGTATAATCCTCATTATTATTTGACTACATTAAAATACACTGTATACCTGCTTCCACAATTATGAAAGAAAAGCCCCAATGTTCCACCGATGAAAAACCATCACAATCCACTGCCCATGCAGTGCACTCTCCCCTGGTGTGTCCCACGGTTGGTTACACTTCCATTGCCTCCATAAACAAACATGCTGTGTGGAGTTATCAAGGAAAGCCAATGTGGCTGACATTCAAAATGACTTGGCCCTGCTATTCTGCTCACAATCAGCAGCTGTCCTATTCAGGAGGAGCTTTCAATTGGCACGTTCGCTTCCTGCTAAAGAAATGACATTTCATAATTAAAAATGAAACATTTCCAAGGGCAACAGTTGAATAAATTAAGGCATTTCTATCCCAGTAATGTTCTTATTAATAAACATGTGAAATGCCATTCTCTGAAAAGAATATTTTTAGGTGCATCTTTTTCATTTCCATGGATTTCTTTGTGTTTGAGGTAAATCTGGATTAAAAGGACACTCATACATCGGTCTGCCAAACAAATGTGAACCATTTACTAAACTTGAAAACAGTTTTCCACTGAAAATAGTTGATATTAGTGTGCAGGTTGCAGGAGTAAACAGACATTTATGTCCATTCAACCTAAACTTTAAAGCTACATCCATCAGATGTTGGTCTCTAGCTGGCAGACTTATTTAAGTTATGTTTCCAATGCAAGTCCACTATTCATGTTATTTTGTGCTCAGCTTTGGTCTCCACCAACACTTGATAAAAATATCCTGTGCTTGTGAGATGTTTAATAGATGTTAGCTGTTAACTTTGGGTGGCCGGTTGTGTATTCATGCAGGAAGTCAAACCAAAACAAAAAGCTAAACAGAAGTCAGTTGCTGTGTACAGGAGCAGAGTTGGGTGATGTTTCTCTCTGGGTGTGTCACTATAAGGGACCCCTGTCACATCATTTGATTCATTGTTGCTTTAAAAATATTGATTGATGGAGCTTTACGTTCCAAGCTGGTGAGCGAGACAACAAGGGAAAGGACCCCAATGCCCCTGAACGCAGCACACAGTAACAGTTCAGGGTTTTCTTGTAGAAGTGAAGATGGATGAGTTAACAAGCGGAGGCAGAAGGTCTGAACAGGAGTGGTTGATGATATACAGGTGAACAGGAACAGGCAGGCAGGTATTGATCCAGGCTCAGGTGTAGGGTCCAGGTCATCTGTGGTCACAAAGAAGCAAGATGTCACTGTTGGACCACTGTTGACCGTGAGAAGAAATATGTGTAACACGTCTTTACCCAGGATGCTTTCTAAGACTATTGTTGTACGTTTTCAGGGTCAACTTTGTTTTTTGATGCCGGTAAACATAGAAAAAGAAACAGAAATGTGGTGAAAATGAACCCCAAGGTCAGCTAACGCTGGAGACTATCGGCTTGCCAGATGGAACCAATGTTTTAATAACTGGAGAGAACATCACGCCTTTGTTGAACACCATATCTTACATAAAATGTAAAGCTTCTTAACAATGAATGGCTTGTTTTTTCAGCTGACAGCCAAGCTGGAAGCAACACCAAACTGGCCGTGGAGGATCTGTTCAAACCTGAGTTCAAGGTCCATGACCCGGAGGCCAAATGGATCAATGGTGAGTAATCCACCACATTCACTGTCACCGCCTGGAATCCAGAGCAGTCCGGTTGATTCCTTCAGTGAGTTGGGCACTAAAACGAATGAAAATGCACAATGTATTTTCATACACCGGTCTTTGGCCTGGAGGAGAGTTGATAGGAAGGCTGTGGTTCTAATGAGGCTTCATTGTTTTCTCGTGGCAGACGAAGCTGCCATCGGCAAGTTCCACGGAGTGACAAGATCAGCACACATGAGGCACAGTCGTTATTACGGCCGAGTTATACAACGGCTTGAGTGACAGCCTGATAAACTGACTGCATCACCCGTCCCCTTCTTCATATTGCTCTTCATACAAAACACAGCTTGACACGTCGTTGACATGAACGACATCTCGAGGAGTTGTGACTGTTGTGTGCGAGAGGAAACAACGGCCGAGGGATGACGCGTCTCTCTGCTGCCTCTCCTGCTTTGCAACAGCGAGCCGACAGTTCTAAACAAGGCAGGAATGTTTCAGCCGGGCCTTACGTTGCATGCAGTTATGCAAATTCAGATGCTGGGATTCATTTTCCCTCGCCTTATGTACATTGTATTGATTCCCTTATTTGCCAGAAGGGGATCATATGTTAAGCCTGGAAGGCTTTGGGCTGGAAATAAACCACATCAAGTGAAGTGCAAGAGAATCTGATTATGGTTGGCCGAGGGGGAGGGAGAAGATAACGATACCTCCGAGGGAAAGGGCTGGACAGGATTGCGGCGTTCCCGCATTGCTCTCCGTCTGGCTCCTTTCCTCAGGATTAGTGTGTTTGTTTTGGCTTTCCTCTCCGTCGCCCATCGACTGCGTGCCTCTCCCTCCACGCCCGCGGGGCAAGGGCAAGAGGCGAGGCCTTTCCGTCCATCAATATTTCATTCCCGGGTGACATTTCTCCACTATCTTTCGCAGCTCCATCTCATTCCCCGAGTTGACCTCAGGCTAGACAGAGGGAGCGCCGATGTTGTGCGACGAGGCGGTCCAGAAAAGTCAGCTTCATAAGGTGGTTTGTGGATGGATGGGGCAAAATAGACCCCAGACAAATGGGAGAAGATAACGGACAGACGGGCGAGAGAGGAAAGATTGATCACGAGGATTTGGAGCAAAAATGAGATTTCTTTCCCCCCTAAGTCAGAGGCTTTGGAGGTTTGGGCTTGAAAGTCTTTCATCTCTGTCTCCATTAGAGATAATCTGAACGGGTATATTGTGTGATCTAATGAGTAGTCAAGTGCAAATAGGGTGCAGTAGCATGAAATGCATTTGAGTTACACAGAAACATTTGAACAAATCATATATAAGGTGAATTCAAAGTAATTCTGAGTAGAATCAGACATGCAGCACCCACACAGAGATTGGCAATCGAGTCCGGCTCCTAAAAGCAAGTAGTACCTATTATGTTTTTCCCTTTGTCCACACATAATGCACCAACTACTGGTATGAAAGAGACAAGTATAAACATCTGGGGACTCGTTCATACCTCAGCTAAATGAGCACCCATATAAAGTTTCACAATCTGACATTAGTTAAATGGGCTGCATCATTACATTTGCTGCTCGCTGCGCTGTGATCCATCAGGTACATCGCAATCTCTTTGGTAATTGGGCTACTTTTTCACAGGACATTGTCTCTTGGAAATGCCTCACCTCTTCAACACGGGGATGATGATGATGATGACGACGACTATAACCCCCCAATTACCTGTAGTCTGGACTGGTTAATGCACATCTGCTGATTGGACCATGCACCATTAAATCAATCACACCACAGATGCTCTTACATTATGAAAAGTACTGTGTTTCACACAAATGTGCAGGTTTGCTCTCAAACTGAAATGCATTTGTTTACAGTGCTGCAACACTGCAAGTGTTGTCTGACACTGACTGCAGTGTGACATGGAATTCATTGTCATTCTGATGTGGGTACGGCTGTTAATGACGAAGATCTGTACGGAGATTATAGTGAGACAGCTGGTTAATGTCGGGAACATGTGCAAGAAATGACGTGCAGCGTCTTCTCCAGCTGTTCTGAGTGCATGTGTGTGTGTGTGTGTGTGTGTCCTTCACACCGGTGCATGTGACTGAGAAAGTGACATTCAGCCGCCGCCGCACGTGATTCAGTGAGCGTCTCTTTCCATCAGTATTGTCGCCAGCTCCCCACGCAGGCTGGGCACCCTCAGCCTGTCATTGACAATCTGCTGAGAGAAGGGCATCATATTGTGTTCACATTGGCCCAGACAGCAGAAAATAACACACCAGTTGGCTCACTTAAGCTCTCAAAGCCAGAAACGGTTCACTCAACAGACAATTGGGGGAAGTGGAGTAACATTTTTAGCTTTTTTTTAACTGTTTTTCTGTCTTTGTACTACAAAGGCATTTACTTCAAACATAACACATCCAGTGAAACGTTACCCCGCTGCTTCCACAGCCAATGAACCTAGTCGGAGCATTAGAGAAGTGAGTGTTCTCTGTTAGAAGAACGGGTGACTCACCAGCCTGCTCTCACTCAGTGGCCCTCGGCGTCTTGAAACCTGTAAACTATGCACGCAACAAGAGGATCTGACACAACGTCCTAAACCTGGAGGTGAAAATGAGTTGGACAGCCTTTCCTCCTGTTGAAGCCTGAAGTGCATTCACATTGAGTTACAGAGGCAGGGCATGTAAAGTCCATGCAAAGGTGAGTTAATACACATACCCCCGCGGACAAGTAAATTGAAGCAAAGCCCAGGATAACATATTTCAACTTGAGCTAAAAAATATATGTAATCCTCCTGAGCATGACTCAACTTCATAAATGTTTGGAGCAGAGAGGGAAAAAATGAAAGAAACTTGGGGGAAGAAAATAGTCAGAGGTGGAGTTCTACGATCAGTCAGAGGTGAGCTGTTGAACATGAACACACACACATGCACACACACACACACACACACACACACACACACACACACACACACAGTCAGGGCTAACACTGCTAGCTTGCTAGTTGAACTAAAGTCTCAGAAACAGTGACTTTTCATTGTGTTTTGGTTTTCATATCGCATTGCATTGCAATAGCTTGTTTCAAGTGACCGTAAAACGAATAGCTTACGGATGCTGATCCTGTTTACTAATAGATGAAGGAGTGAGGATACAGTACATGCTTTGGATTCCTCAGATACAACTATGCAGTGATCTATGCAGACCGGATGGCATGCAGCAGATCATAGAATCACAACCAGAGGAGACTTGAGCCTTGACTCTGACTCAAGCCCAAATATTTTAGACTTGAGTTGGACTCTAGTTCAAACACTTGAGGCTTGACTTGGACGTGTGTTGACGATGTGTTGATTTTTTATGTTTCTGATGAACTGAAGTCGGAAGTGTTCCTTTATGTGTCCAGAAAATTCCACTTCTCAAGCTGAATACACTATTTAGAAAAGCTCAAATGCATCATGGCCAAGTTGTTTTTCTGAGCTCTTGGAAAGTTGAGATACGTAGTTCTCATTGGTTGCTACAGACGACGTTGCAAACATATGATTATCTTATAGAATATGATGCATTGCTGTCAGTTTATAAAACACATCATACATGTTAATGCAGCAGTGATATTATTGTAATTAATAATAGTGAAACTGTATACCTACTATGGTAAATGGACATCTCTTTAACACCTTTCTAGTCTTCTGGCTCAACACAAAGCGCTTCACTACTTGTCAACATTCACCCCTTCACACACACATTCTCCGGCCGTTACAGGCTGCCATCCGAGGTGCCACGTGCTAATCCATTCATCCACACACACTCACACACTGATGGCTCAGTCTTCAGGAGCAATTTGGGGTTCAGTCGGATCCGGGGATTGAACTGCCGCTCTTGCAATTAGTGGACGACCCGCTCTACCTCCTGCAGTCTCCCCTTCCAATCAGCCTGGTCCACCTTTTCATCCCCCTCTCCAAAGAAAGACATTACCTTCAACTGCAGCTGTTGGCGTTTCATCTTTTGTATGAACTGTTTGGTCATTTCGGTGCGTCTGCGTCCACAGAGCCAGGTAGACATGGCAGGTCTTTGGATTAGATCAGAGGGAAATCAGCCGCTCGATTCACATTCTCAGCCACAATCTGACGGCTGGCCGAATTGTGGTGGAGAAAAAAATATGAACAGTTCGACAGTAAATTCCTGTTTTCACATTCATCTGCTGCAGAGAGAGAGTTTCACGGTGCGTCTAAACCTCAGTGTAACGTCTTGGAGGGACAAGCGTTACTTTGGTTAGTCACTGCTCATGTGGGAGCCAATCACGGCCCAATATGCAGAAAACTAAAATGTGATGTGCAAACTGGAGACCTCCAGTTCTTAGAGTTTATTTAGTGAAGCACGAGAATATTTTCATATTTTAACCTGTTTTGATTTTGGACGCTAATTTAACTGTTTTGGTAGCAAAAAAACACATAAGAGACACATTATGATTTAAAGCAGAGTATTTTAATACATCTGACATCTTATTTGTTCCTCCAGTTCACATTGATCCTTAATCTACTAGATGCATTTCTCAAATATTATTGACTTTACGTTCGGTTTATGTTGTAGTTTGGATTTAATAATTCATATACGACAGGAATCCTCTGAAAGGATAAATCAAAATGACTGGGTGCGTCTTTAACCCTTGTCCCACTGTAGTCACAAATAAAATATGAAATAGTGAAGAAAAAGACACAGATCTTGTTATTTTAGAGGGTTTACACCTGTGCATTAAACAAACATAGTTTTGTTTTTGAGTATTCAGAAAAGCGCTATATAAATTAAAAGTATTATTATTATTATTATTATTATTATTATTATTACTACTACTATTATTATTCTTATTATTCTTATTATAGTTTAAGACACAAAGGCACATGAGTCTTTCGCTCACTGCTCACCATTGGTCAGCTGCACAGCCTGTCCATTCTCTTCGTTCACTGCAGTCACATTCATTCATTCATTTAGTTTCCCTGAAAAGCAGGTGTGTTGCTGACGGATTGATGAATCGCTGCTGGAGGGTGACTCCTCTGGTTGTATAGAAGTCTATAAGGAACATGAGTTTATGGTCTCTAATTACAAGTCTTCTTCAATACAGCATGACGTTCATTTAGAAAAGTATGGCTTGAGGGCGGGTCTACCTTGTGATTGACAGGTTGCTACCACCTAGTTGTCCATTCTAGGAATTGGCCGTGTTTTGGTACTAGAACTTGAACCCTTTCACTGTATGTTTTCAGTTCACGAAAGACCAACGTACGCGCCTTAAAAGGTCTTCTTCAGGGTTCGGTTGAACTCAGCTCCACTGTTTTGGGTCAACTCTGGTTGCAAAAAACAAAATGCCGACGGGCAAAATGAGGAACTCAAGGCTTCAAAACCGTACTCAACAAACCAGTGGGAGACGTCACGGAGACTGGTCCAGCTCTTTTATAGCTTCTACGTTTTTTTCGAGTACTCTTGCCAAGCTAAGCGGTTTTCTAACCACGGGTACTTATCTTCCCTTAGTACCGTATCCTCTCACATGAATGAATGTCATATCTATCTGACAATACCTCAGAATAATTCATATATTTATGTCAAGCTGAGCCATGGCTCTCCTCATACGTGATGGCTTTACAAGCTATATTATTAGCAGGTCACATGTCAGACTGGATAATGATGCTTGAAGCTGTATACGCAGTAATAGAAGGTGACACCGGCTGAAAGAGACTCACATCATCGTCAAGTGCCTTGTGTCCTTGACGATGATGAATGCTGTTCTGCTCTTGCCTAATTAATGTCATAAGACCCCTAATGCTGGTTCAGCTAATGAGAAATACAGATTTTCATCCAACACATCATCTGCCTCACCTTTTTGAGGGAGTATGGGACTTTACAACATAAATAAGAGTGAAAGAAGAGCTTTGGTTTTAGAAGTGAGGGCTTCAGGCTCCGTTGTGGCTTTTGGGCTTCAGCACATTGTGATGGAAATGTAGTTCACTTCTCTGAAATTTGAAACCAAAATTATATTTCGATTAATTGGCAGATTAATCAATATTGAATACAATGTGAATGGCGGCCCTCAAACCTGTGGATGGTTTCCCCTGAAGCATGCAGAGGAGGATGAGTCCTAACCAGCCTCACAGGTGAGGGAGCCTTCATTTGGCCTGTCAGGCAAAACCCAGGGCACAACAGTCCAATAGAAACTCTGTACAGTTCACAAAGCTTTCGCAGTGAAAACATGGTGATAAGCAACATAATCTCACAGAAATACCAAAAATAACCATGGCCTCCTGGCTGTGCATTAGGTGGTGGTGGCATGTTTAGTAAAATATGTGTCTCTACTACGGATACAATTCATCAAAGTATTTAGGTAACACAACATTAGCTTTGGGATTTAGGCCTATACCTTTAAGATAACTTCTTGTTGTTTCATACGGGACACGGACACTGATTTCCTGGGTGAGAGTCCTGTATTTGATCGCCGCTTCCGCCCCGAACTCCTCCCTACATGGACTGATTTTATTGGGATTACACCTGTCTGCTATGAAACAACGATCCATTGGCATTGTTTCCATGGTGTCGGCACTTTAATCAGGTCGAGGTCATTTCACGTATTTCTGTGCGATAAGGCTGTAATAACTGAAGGCGATGCAGACACATTTATCAACATTTTCATCAACTCAGACATTTTCTCATTAGGATTGTGGCAGCAGGGTATATCAAAGTGAAACTAAATGAAACTCCACAAGGTGCCGAAAATAATATTTTGAGAGCATTGTGAAGGAGATGTGTTCTCTACCCTTAGTGAAAGTACACCCTTGAACTTGCCTGCAGCACAGGAAATGAGAGCCGTCCTCTCTGAAGCTCATCTGTGTCGCCGCACGAGATGCAGCATATGACGTCGTCGTGATCTCTGCCACCGATGTTCCCCTCGGGAGAGCCACTTACCTTGGCACTGACACATCCCATTACTCTCCCTGTGAGGCAGTATATGGTGAATCATTGTTTTCCCTTCCACACCTTTTATTCTGAATCAGGGGTTTGGCATGCGGTGTGAAGCTCTCGGCCAGACTGCCGATGAGCGGGCTGTGACCCAAGCTGCAGGTCGGTGGGGTGTGGATGCGCTGACACACTCCACCTGAAGCTGTATGCTACGAGTGTGTAGACAGATAGTGTGTGTGCACGTGGAGCTACGAAGCAAGGACTCTCTTTCTGTCGGTACGTGTATCTTGAGGAACGCTTGGTGGGTGCTGAGGGTCTGAGGACGTGCAGTGTTGAAGTTGGGACATGCTACCGTAAGAGAAACAATAGCACGTTACGCGCCACCACCTCGTAGCGCATTGTTATTGTGAAGAGGTCGTGGCCATTTCTCCTATTTCCGCTGGATCACGTCGTGTCATCGCGGTCTGCTTCTAAACGGACTTGTTTTCTTCAGCGGATGACCAATCACTCCGCCGTTCAGCTCGGTTGCTCTTCTCGTGTTGAGCCATCAACCCACCTTGATTTTCTTTCATTTTCCCTAATTGGCTACATGATTACGTCAATTCATCTCTATCCCCCTCCCTCCCACTCAGCGTGGTGGCAGGGGAACGAACAGACCAGCCACGTTGCTGTCAGCTGGCAACGATCTGCAGACCGGGTTGCTCCATATGGATCGCTAGCGACGAAAAAGGGTCTTGAAAAAAAAGCAAATTGCATTCTTTTTTAGACTGCTTTTCCACTTGCATGCCTTTGCACCATCATTCTCAGGGGTTAATTAGGAATTGCATGCTCTGGTGCCTCCCATTAATTAACATTAGAGACTTCCCAAGCTGTGCTGGGAACTGCCGCTAAAGCACGAGTGCAGGAAAGACTGCTTGTGTGTGTGTGTGTGTGTGTGTGTGTGTTGATCTTAGCATTCAAATGCGTGTAGCACATACACAGGACTGCTAGAGCGTGAAGGTTGTTAATGGCTGCATGCTACTGCCCGGCAGATCCGGAGCTGAGAGCAGCCGGACAGCTGTGAGGACACGGAGGGATAAACGTGTCAATGTGCCGCCTCTGTCTGTTCTGGTCGTCCTCTCACGGACTAAATATTGTGGGGAAACCATTCTCATTTGTAGATTGACCCTCCGTTAAGCCTTCCGTTTCTCCCTCTCATGCTCTTGCTCATCGTGTGTGATTTTAAACAGAGACTGTGCCAACGGGCCTCTGAGTGGGTAAATCCTCACCCATCATATTGTTCATAGGCTCAATATAATAATGCAATACATGATAGCCTTTCTACAGGAGTAGCTTTTCATATTTATTGGACATTTTGTTAGTTTCCTTTATTAGAGCCGTTGCATAATTTTCCCAAAAACACACAAACAGCCAATATGATACCAACAGTGATGTCATCTTGAACCTATAAGTAAAACATAAATCAAAAAATATATTAATTGCAAAAAAAGCAATGTGTTTGAATTTTTTTCATTCACAAAAATGTTGCAAAGATATGAAATTGGCAAACGTAAAATCAGAGTTTGCCCACAAATTAAATACAGTTTGAAGTTATTTTGGCAACACAATACCAGTGGAAAGTCAATTCTTTATAAAACTCTGTAAATGTTCATAATCACGACAACATATAATAACAAGGTTTACGAAGTATTACAAGGGGTGGACATAATGCATTATAAATTCAGCCATTCATAATGCTTCATACCGCCATTAGCCCATGTGACACTGTGTGGAGCCCGGGTTACACGGCACAATATAACTAGCAGAGCTGTAGCCAGTTATAAAGACAGAGAGAACTGCTCTCATGATCAGATTATACATTCTGGAAGTTTCTGAACTGGAATCATGTCTTATATGTATTCAAAGTGTATTCAAAAACAGTTACTTCAAACACGAGCGCCGACAAGTATCCATGGGAGGCCGGCAGTGCAGACACTCCTCAGGCAGAGGATGTGAGGAAAGAAAGAGGATTTACCTTCTTTTGAACAACAGCAGTCCATTACTTCAAGAAGTGATAACCACTAGCTTCCACTTAGCGAGGTCTATGCTACCAACACAACACCAAGGGGTGGACTGTGAGGTCGGGCCTGATCACAGCCCCTACAGTGCATCGTGTTAGCTTCATCCTCTGCATCACAAGATAACTCAACCACACAAAAAAGTGGACAAATAGCTTCCAAAATAGAAAATCCTAACGGTGCTGTCAGGTAGACATTGTGTCGCGGTGCATGACGTTAACGCTGGAAAAAAAGAGAGTGAAACACTGGTGCAATAAAGTGTCTCTGGAGAGAGAGAGAGAGTGTGTGCATGTGTGTGAGAGACAGAGGGAAAGAGAGCATGACGGCTGGAAAAGTAGTTCTCGCCCATTGATTTCCAACTAACAGGAAACAGGAGCATCAGTGTCAATCAGCGACACCATTTATCGTTGGGAGGAGAGGAACACTCACACTTCCGTACGCCGTTATTCTGAAATGACCCACTGCAGCATATAGCTGATAGGAAACAGGAACTAAAGGCCTTAACACGCCAGATTTGTTGTGGAACGGTTGTTTTTGTCACGAGTGCTTTTACACAAAACGCAAACAGTATGCAGTGAAACAGCTCAGTCAGTGTTTTTTTCTGAACAAGGTCAGAGCTTTTTGCGACGCAAATGAAGGAAACAACCACTCAACACTTGCACTATAGATCCAAACATGCATGTGTTATGTTTAAGTCCTTTGTATTGGAGTAAAATACAATTATTTATTATCCTAGTATTATAACATTTCTGGCTGGGTATTCTCGCTTTCATTTTTATTCTCTCTATATCTCTTCTTCGACTTAAAATATATTGATGCAGCATGCTATTTGATGGTCTTATATTCACATTGAAGGCCCATTTTGTCACTTAAGTCTCATGAGACCTCATGGTGGAGGTGGGAGGTGGAGCTATGCTGCGACCATGAGGCCACCATGTTGAGTCCTGAGAAGAATCAATCAGCTAGAATCATGTCGCCTTTACTACTAAATCATTGTAAATAATTCATATGTACCGGTACAATGAGACATAGTTGTGATCTAAATGCGGTACCTTGCTGTGATACTAAGATGGGGTGTGTTTGTCTGATGACGAGCCCTTGTCATTGTTAAAGACCATTCGGTGGGATTCTAGCAAAAGAGGGTATTGATTGGCTGGCGCCTGCCTGCGGAGGGAAGACGGTGATATATTGGATGAAGAAGAAGAGCTGGCAGATCTCAGCAGCAGACCTGCAGAGGGTTAAAAAGCACCAATCACACTCCATTCACACAGAGTACATTTCATATGAGGAAAAAGGGTATTTCTCAGCAGCTATATAGCATTTATTGTACTCCACACACGGTTCTGCCTCACCGGATCCATACACTTCTAAAATTAGTAATTTTAAGGTTGAATGGCAGAACTTTAAATATCTCAGATTTTCTCAAAAGGCTTTTTTTTCCCCATGTGACTGTGAAATGGCTTAGTGCCTCCAGGTTTGCTATCTCGTAGGCTAGTTGAGGCTGTCGTTGAAATCTTTTCATAGCATTTTGTTTGAGGGTGGAGAGAAATACTAGATTTATTCTTCCCTTTATTCGGAATCCCATCCAAAAATAATGAAATAATAAAATAGGAGACGGGAGGCTTCAAAATTGCAGGTGCATCACAAATGAAAGTGAAATACAGTTTGCATCCAAATGATTTGGACGGGAATACATTACACTTTGGATGAATAAAACTCTCAAAAACACACATACTGTTTTCCTTTCCAGGCACATTTGAAAAGAATACGGAAGAGACAGACGTTCCACAATTAATTGGAAATCCATACAGTTATTAATGTAGAAATGTACAGCAGTAATGGCTCTGCCATTTATTAGTGCACAATGTATACTACAGTACAATTGGCCATAATGTACATGTATTATGCTCCAGTATAATACATGTATATCTTGAAAAGTATATGTTATAGTACTGTGAAGTACAGTATACAGTAACATAAGATAGTATAGAGCTGAAAAGAGACACTGTGTGCGGCAGAGACCTGTCAATCACCTTGTAGCCCCGCCCCTAAAGCCTCCCCTGCTTTATGGTCTGTTTGACTCTAAATAACCATCATTTACTAAATGAACATCATGCTGTATTGAAGAAGACTTGAAACTAGAAATTGAGACATGAACTCATGTTTACAATGTTTACTGAGGGAATAAATCAAGAGAGAAGTAGAGTCATTTATATAGACTTCTATACAACCAGAGGAGTCGCCCCCTGCTGGTCAGTAACGAGGATGCAAGTTTTAAAACACTTCCTCAATGGCTTTGTTTAGCGAAATTGTGGTTTCTCTGCATAATATTTGACATACTTTTGCCATTAAATGCTTTGAGTTGTCTTGTCCTGGCAGTTTATTGAAACGTTCATGATAGTCACACAACTTTTGCTTCCATTCATATTAGTAATAAACACATAGTGCCAAATAAGTCTCCTGTTGAGATCTTGGAACATGCATAGCTAAAATCAAGAAGCACGAGCAGTCACTTGCTCAGACAGCAAACAAACCCCCGGTGTAGCTTCAGGCTAGTCGACCCCTGTTGACCTGTCCATCCGATTGGATTTCTTGCCCCCTTCAGACTCTGTTACGGGGACGTCACTACGTTCACAGATAACGGAGTGAATGCAAGAAATATCGGCCAAAGCTGCAAAAACGAGAGCCAAGTTGACTCAGTCCAGACATATCTTTCAAAGCTGGACGAGCTGCCAGGATAGACCTCAAACTGCAGGTACTGTTGTGTGTCTGACGTTCTGTCTACTCGCTCTCTCCCTCACAGTCCATAATGGCCGTCACCACAATGACAACAGCTCTTAAACCTCTCAGCCCACACTCGCTCTGTAAATGTACCTTTTTATGTCTAGCTGCCCTATGGTGGACTCCTTGCATCTTCACAGAGACTATTAATGTAACCTTTTGAGCTGTCACTTTTGATAGAGAGGGATATGTTTGTAAAAAGCAACCTCCGGCTGTGTTTTTGTTGGATTAGTCTTTTTGCCAGCAAGGACATAAACAGGAAAAGTTATTATTTTATTATATGCGTTAATCTTCCTGAGGGAGGAGCCGATGCTCATTCAGCAAATGATCTTCCTTTTCAGATTGACTTTGACGCTCACGTGCGTCAACGTAGCTACACATTCAAAGGGAGACTTCATTGACGTCTATCTTGGCACGCCGACTATGGTTTGGTAAAATCTCAGATCCAATGAGATCCGTCCTGGTTGGTTTGGCGTCCCTTGTGGTTCAGGTGTTAACAGCACTTCATTACTGCAGTTTCCAGTGTTCTGGCGGCAGCACACAGGGGTTGAGCAGCAGCTTTGTTCACACTTCTACGAGACATCGACCTCTCGTCCATGAGTAGACCCAAGCTTCTTTCTGCACGGTGATGGGTGTATTATTATTATATGTATGAGAGCCATGCAGTCCCAATAAATTGTCGACATCTCTTCAACTCACACCAAAACAATGTGGTTTGATAAATAGCACTATGAAAAAAAAAATGTCTTTTTAAATTTTGGAGGTAAACTGTCCCTTTAAGTAGCAAAAACTATAATTTTTAACCTTGGAAGAAGCAGATCAGAACTCGCCAAATAAGGATTTTTTGTGAATAGTGATTATGGTTCATCTAGGAAAGCAAAGCAATCTAATTAGAATCCCCCCCACCATCTACCAGAAGTGTGACAAATAAAGCACATTCATGAAAGAAAGATGGGGGTGGGTTCAGGTTTAAAGTGAAGCAATATCATGTAATCCTCAGAGATTCAAGAGCAATGCGACCTCCTACAGTATGTTCATACAGTGGCATGCATGCTCTGCGAAATCTTTCCCAAAATACATCTAAAATACGTCTTCGCTATCGGTTGACTCAACTGAGAAGAATTAAGGTTTTTCACATGTATTCGTGAATATGAAAAAAATGTCATTGGACAGTACACCACTTAGCAGGGCTGGAACAGCTGTGTCTGGTTGCAGTGTAATCCTAGTCGATCCACTTTGCACGCAGGTCTCGGTGCCGCTGTCCCCCCAGGGCCATAAGGGCCAATGCATTATGGAGTGACATTCATATCCCATCTATAACCTGCAGCACCCTGCCATAGGGCTGTGACATTTCACTTCATTAAGTCCTTGGTTCATTTGATGTTCTGGTCCCAGATACAGGGCCGGTGTGAAAGGATGGCGCTCAACGATGAATTAAACATGGCGGGTTTAAATATAGACTTCTTGGGACAAAGGGGGCAGTATAGCTTCTCATTCCCCAACCCTCTCACGTCCCCTGACATCATCGCCTGACTGACGGCTGATGGAGACGCATTTTAAATGGTATCCTCCTTCGCTTACCAGCAACAAATCCCACAAAAAGAACAAATCCGATAATATATTGATGCAACTAACAACTGTTGTGTGATGTGTGCACCTGCAATTTCAGCTGCTGTCTCTCCATTGTTGTCCAAACACACACCAGTGAGCCACAAGGCTGACGTATTCCTTCATTGCCATGAGCATACATACTGCAGTATATGTTGACTCAATCCCACACATGCTGCCATAAATACCACTGCATATAAATCCCTAGTGCCTAACAAATGCACATATTACTCCGGATGTATTACTGTTTGCCAAAACCTAAAGAGCTCAGCTATATTAGGATATTATTTAAAAAACCAATGATACAATATATTTGTAAGCCGTATTTAAAGATGCATGTCTACATAAGAAATAAGAGTGAGATTGATACTGAGTGCAACAGTCAGACTGAAATGTTATTGATGTTGGTGTCTTCAAAAAATAAAATATATCATGTTATCAGTCTTATCCTTATCCTGGTATAACTGACTTTTGGGCCAAACTTTAAAGACAACACTATCACCTTATGAAGTTGATCTGTTCAAAGAGTTGCCCATTTAAACATCTGGCTGACAAGGAGCAGGATAACTGTTCATTCATTCATTTGGAGTGGTTTCCTCCCAACACGTTGTAATGCAAGCCCAGTGTGACTTGTTTTTGCTCTGCTTTGGTCTCCACCAGCACTGAGAAACATATCTGTCTCCTGAGCTGCTGAACGCTCCACTGTGTTCTCAAACCTGATGCTAATTGTGTCTGTAGGCAGTCTTCTGCCGAGCCCGTCGCGTACAGTGGGTTTATCTACGCTTGTTTGTGACATTCAGCGGCGAATGGAAAAGATTGATGAGACCGGCGAGACCGAGCCAACAGTGAGACGTCTGGCTGTCGCAGCAAAGAGACACTAATACACTCTATAACGCTTGGTATACGAATCTCTGTGAGCGAGCCCTTTCACATTACACAATGTCACCTGATTCATGACCATTTTTATTATGGAAATATAGATTAGTGCAGCTTGAAGAATGTGAGTTATTAGACTTTATTTTCAAATAGATGTTCAAATGGGGGATACAATCTAATGCAGTATATTATTGAGTGTTGCAGCTCCTTAAACAGCTTCAGTGATTATTCTTAACATGGTGACATCAAGTGTAGATTTTAAGTTAACAGTTTGTGTCTTCAATCTTCCAGAGGGAACTACGGGGTTAACTGGCATGGACTACAACATAATGTGCGTCCTATATCACGAATGAAATGACTGCCCTTGATTAACACATTCAATAATGTGCGCCGTGTCAGCGACACTTGCTTAGCATTACAAATCACATGTGGATGGTATCGGGCTTGCAGAGCAGTCGATGAAGAGAAATGAAGGAGAGGAATCAATGAACTGCAGTTACTCAGCTCCATATTTCAGAAAGCTTTAAAACACATTCTGGAGCCCCATTCCTACTGGACAAAAAAAAAAAAACTAACACCCACTAACATCAGAATTCTGTCCATCCATGCCTGGGACTAATGACTTCAGTAGAAACATGGCAGTTGGGTGGACACGCTAAATGTCCCTCTCTTCAAGCGTTTTCTTTGCCATCTCGGTCACAAATCCTGTCCGGGAAAAAGGAAACCAAAAGGCATACTCACCTACAGGCAATGGGAAAGGACTCTATCACCTCTTTTTAGCAGGGTTTTCCCACGTTCAAAACATCCCTTTAACTCATTATTTACCACACAGCTCGTCTCAGAAACCTTTGAGCGCCTCTCAGCCACTTAAGCAAATAAAAGGTAGCGCTTGCTTACAAGATACCAATTAAAGTGAGTCTGTGAAGCGTGCCAGTACCACCTGTCCATCTCCAGAAAGTGGTTGTTGCATTCCTTTGGTACAATTTAAGTAGAAAATGCACACAACCAGCGCTCATACGCCTGCAGTCATTCACTTTGCAGACCCTGCTTTTCCCCAATGCACTGAAATGGAAAAGTAGCTGCAGAGCCATGTGCAGGAAGGATGTGTGTGGTTACACACAGGACAGAGAGCTTTTCTTATTCGTAGTACGGCTCAGTGAGAATTAGTTTGTTCTCAAGTAGGATGACGGACGGTGTCACCACAATGAAAGAAAAACCACATGTTGATATGATGTTAACAAAAAGAACAGCAGACAGCTGGGTCTGAATTAAAGTTAATCTGCATCTGTCTTTTGAAACATACTCGAGGTGCACTGAAACCTCACAGGTTTCCAGGGTGGCAGACTCACATGTTTCTCATTTCATGTGTATCCCTGCATTGTTACTGGTATAATTACCTTTTTTTTGTGTTTTCCAATGATTTCCCAGTTCACACCATTCCAATGTTGTCACATTAGGTAGTGAGAGCAAGAGGAGTAAAGGTCACATGTGCGTCTTGTAGAGAAGATGCATCTACACGATTTAATCATCTGGTTAGCAATCCAATCCAATCCAATCCAATTACACTTTTGCTTATTTGAGACCAAGACATGCAAAGTGCTTATTCACGCCTAACCTCGTTGGTTTGGCTCAAACAAACCCGAGTGCAGTTTGTGAAGCTGTGCATTGAACCCTGGTAGGAACCAAACCACAGGGCAGAGGCTGCTTGAAATGGAGGGTCTAGGTCCTGTAGAGAAACAACAGCATGTTTTAATGCAGCAGTTAGTTGTTTAGTTCAGAAAGTGATTTTATATTCAGTCAGTAGAAGTGGTGTAAATCAATCACGAGCAATCAATCCAAAGCCGTAGGGACTGATCGTATCCCCATATTTAAATAGGGATACGATCAGTCCGTATCATGGTTTTTAGTCTCGGATCGGATCAGCAGAATGCAGATGTTTTGTGTTGTTGTTTTGTTATCAAATGTCAAATGCTTCAGACTTCGTTTTTTTGCCGCTAAAATAATTCCATCTCCTTTTAAACAACTCTATTTCTTGCCAAAAAGTACATTTTACAAGATATCATTTAAACACATCATGATAACGTTATAATTGACCGTTGCCAAATATTAATTTCAAGTGAATAGAGCTTGAACGCATCATTACTAATGGAACTGCCGCACAATAGCAGTTAGCTGCTAACGTTATTAGTTATCCTCCTGCTGATTTCCTTACAGATTAGTTGTTCCCAATATCACATTGTCATGGACCGGTTACTGGAAAGCCTTAAGGCTGATGCCCCAATCGTATCTTTTACTGACTATCGTCCCACATTGACAGTTAAACTTTTCCCCCTCCCCCACTTCTTCTTTAATTGTTTCCCTTGATTTAAACAAGTTTCAGTGATATGACTTATGTCTATCCATCCATCCATTATCTTTAACCGCTCATCCTTCAAAGTCGCTATGGTGCTGGAGCCGGCTGACATTGAGCGAAGGCACAGTACACCCTGAAAAGGTCGCCAGACTTTGGCAGGGCTGACATATAGAGACAGACAAACACACACAAGCCGGAGAACCGTGAGAGAACCCACGCTGACACTGGGAGAACATGCGAACTACAGAGGTGACAGAGCCATCCACCAAACCACCGTTCAGCCCCTTATGTTGATTTCAACTTTCTTTCTTTGATTTCTGTGACTCTAAAAGTTGAGTCACTCTCAAAACAGGTTCAGTGTAGTTTTAAATGTGAGTTTGTTGAAATACCTTTCTTTATGTTGTCATTTAGCGCAGCTTGTTGTTCTGTACACATGATGTAACTGCATCTGGAGAGTTCCAGTGAGGTGATTTAGTGATGAGAGACCTTGAGGAGATGGAAATGTCCCCATTGGAGGCACAAGGGGGAAATGCAGGTTGAGGCAGAACTGCTGACTGCATGGAACAATGCAGCATCCAGGTGCAGGCCCCTTTGTAGAGTACTCTGCTGCTTCCCTGAGGTGGAACAGTTACATTATTCTCCAGAGAAGCGTGTGTCATGTTCACCTGCTTTTGTTGCTGACAATGTTTTAGAGGATGGTGATGGTGAGGAAGAGGAGAACAATGTGATCGGGAGGAGAGCTGATGATGGGTGAAAAACAACACTGCGGATATTGCAGTCGGGGATTCTCTCTTTCCCACACAAAATAATTTCATATTTCATAAGGCTACTCGCACACAGCGGCAGTGTGCCCGTCGCTAAATGGAAAGCTACTTCCACTGCATCTCGTTCTCAGCTTGCATGTCCAGTGGTGTCAGGAATGGGGTGGGACTGGAGCGCTCGGCACACAGAAGAGGAGGCCCTTGAAACTGGCGGTCCGCATTCTTTGCACAGCCATAAATAATCTGCAGTTCTGATGAAAATGAAGCGTGTCATCATTAGCGGGCTGCGCGGCGTGGAGGAATTAAAACGAGCCGACATGTAATGTATTAGCGCATTAGCCGTGATGGACAAGGCTAATGAATCTCTGCATGCGAACCAACGCAGAGCAAGAGCGCCGTCGCCAAAAATGTTTTTCCCCACACTGTAGGTATCACTGAAGCAGCTCTGGACTGTGTTAATACTGAGAAATTCCAACCCACTGGCACACGGTGCACACGACCCCAACAAGTAAATTAGAATGATTCAGGATGGCTCAGTAATTAATTAAATCTCTTTATTGACAATGTCTAAAAGGTTGGCGTTGCAGAGTATGTGTGGCGCTCATCTATCTCTTAATCTCCTAATCTAATCAGAGAATGTTACTCGTTTATCTCCCTGGTGGGGAAAAAAAATTCTACAGGGTGTGCTCTAGTGTTAGGCACTTGTCTGCTCAGCGGGCGATGGGTAGCAGGTTATGGGACGCAGCTTGTGCTGAGCCACTGTAGGTTAGCCCTGCTGATACACACATGAGAGGTGTGAAAACCAAAGAGTAGCATTGTACTGTGATGTAATACTACACAAGTGGGAAGACGGATCAAGCATAAAACAACGATGCAGCAACTTAAATGGAACATCTGAAGTTAATGTTGTCATGCAGAGGATGCTATTCATAATCTACTTGTTCAAGCAAATAGTTCTTGGTACTAAGGAGCTTGTGTCCCTGCTGCATCTCTAGATTCATTAAGGTTGTCATAGAATTCTAAATGTTCAAATAGTCACTCCTCTGAGCACGTTAACGGGACTACTAATGAGATTGGGAGTATTTCTGTTGCCTCTTAATGGCTCTCAAGATGGCGTCGGCCGGGCCAACAGTGCTAGCACCAACAGTGCTGACAGCTGTTGGTTGCCCCCTGAAGGGCTCCCCCAAGAACTCCATACCCTAAACACTGAAGGGCTCTTTTTGTGTTTGCACCGCCGACAGCAACGCTGAAGTGACATAAGCAGGCTGGTGCCGCTCACACATCTCCAGCTGGGAGATCGGCGAGTTTGTTGTTTGTTCGCCACAAGCTTTTCTTAGTGATATGAGAATGAACAAACATATCTGTTACATGCCACAATCATATTACCCCAAGCAAAATAGGCGTTATGCCATTTCAGTTTGAATCAGCATCTCTGACCCAGTGGGTGTGCTTTGTGCTACTGGATTTGCCTTTGTGCTAACATGACTAGGTTTAGCCTTTGAGCTACAATACAGGGTTAGCCTTTGTGCTACATTACAGGGTTAGCCTTTGTGCTATCATTACAGGGTTAGCCTTTGTGCTACATTACAGGGCTAGCCTTTGTGCTATCATTACAGGGTTAGCCTTTGTGCTATCATTACAGGGTTAGCCTTTGTGCGATCATTACAGGGTTAGCCTTTGTGCGATCATTACAGGGTTAGCCTTTGTGCTATCATTACAGGGTTAGCCTTTGTGCGATCATTACAGGGTTAGCCTTTGTGCGATCATTACAGGGTTAGCCTTTGTGCTACATTACAGGGTTAGCCTTTGTGCTATCATTACAGGGTTAGCCTTTGTGCGATCATTACAGGGTTAGCCTTTGTGCGATCATTACAGGGTTAGCCTTTGTGCTATCATTACAGGGTTAGCCTTTGTGCGATCATTACAGGGTTAGCCTTTGTGCTATCATTACAGGGTTAGCCTTTGTGCTATCAATACAGGGTTAGCCTTTGTGCGATCATTACAGGGTTAGCCTTTGTGCGATCATTACAGGGTTAGCCTTTGTGCGATCATTACAGGGTTAGCCTTTGTGCTATCATTACAGGGTTAGCCTTTGTGCTATCATTACAGGGTTAGCCTTTGTGCGATCATTACAGGGTTAGCCTTTGTGCTATCATTACAGGGTTAGCCTTTGTGCGATCATTACAGGGTTAGCCTTTGTGCGATCATTACAGGGTTAGCCTTTGTGCTATCATTACAGGGTTAGCCTTTGTGCGATCATTACAGGGTTAGCCTTTGTGCTATCATTACAGGGTTAGCCTTTGTGCTATCAATACAGGGTTAGCCTTTGTGCGATCATTACAGGGTTAGCCTTTGTGCGATCATTACAGGGTTAGCCTTTGTGCGATCATTACAGGGTTAGCCTTTGTGTTATCATTACAGGGTTAGCCTTTGTGCTATCATTACAGGGTTAGCCTTTGTGCGATCATTACAGGGTTAGCCTTTGTGCTACAGGGTTAGCCTTTGTGCTACAGGGTTAGCCTTTGTGCTACAGGGTTAGTCTTTGTGGAAGCTCCCAGAATAGCTGCTATGACCGAGTTTCTTCCTCAATGAGAGAAGTTTAGTTCTGAATTTTCGTTTCCCATCCACATTGTCGAAACATGTTTAATATTATGACTTTGGAAATCTTTAAGATAACAATAAGCTACACTTTCTGGATTCAATTTTGTTTTCGTTAAAGTCAATAAATCATTCCTCACACTAATATAGATTTTGTGCTTGCTTCCTACATGTGTAAACATGGTGCATTCAAATGGTAGCAGGTTTATGTTTGAGCAGTGACTCAACCCTGATAGTTCCAAGGCGTTCTGGAAGTACTGGTCCACAGCAGGGACTTTTTTAAGGTCAGGAACTAAATTTAGACTCAATTTTGTGCAGCTGGAACACATGTTAAGTTCCTGAGTTCCTGAAGGGTCCCTGGGTTCCTGGAAGAGTCCCTGTGGTAAAAATGGGCTATTTGAGAATCTTCAAACCAGGACAGTGAATATGAAGTACGGTATTTTCTCTGACACTGAAATGCTCAGCAGGGAACACATTACACTTTATTAAAATATGTACACATAATTCACTTTCTCCCTCTATCTACAACATTTAGGATACAACCAGAACTATAATTTGAAGACTTCCATGAAGGTACCTCAGTGGAGTTGGGCAGCCTGGTCTCACTCCAAGGGCATCACATACTGATGGTTGGTCACTGTATGTGACGCACCAGGCTTTCAATTAACTCCACTATAAACCCTCCTGTGACATTAGTCGATGTTAAGAGCACCTGACTAAGTATAAAGTGTGTGAGAGTGTACTTAGAGCTGGAGGGAAGGGTGGTGGAACAAACCCTGGACTTTCAACGATGAGGTCCGTGAATATTCTCCGAGGTCCGTTTATTTTTAAAAGGACACTATGCATGAAACAAGCGTATATTGACACAACACATTGAAAACAAATGCTAGATGGGTACCTAGTGCGTTGATCTCTGATGCCAACGGGCATTGATGATTTGGAAGTGAGAATGTGTTGTTAACAACCATGAATGCAGCCGTTTTACGACGTTAACCACCTGTTGCACCTATACTTCACGACGTTAACCACGTGTGACAGTGTGCGTGCCTTCAGCATCAAGATACTACGCAAAAGGCTCTTCATAGTGACGCCAAAGGCTTCTGCACAAGTGGCAAATCAACTTTTGTTCTTGACTGATTCAAGTCAAAACTGGTTTGAAGCCACATCAGTGTGTTGAACAAACAAATGGAAATATAAATATTCAGAGGCAAGGCCACAGTTGACTCGTTCCCCATTCTCACAGCGGCAAAACCGTCTCTTCATCAAATGTGAGCGTGTTGCCCACTCATTGGACCTCATTAACAGAGAGTGCTTGTTGTATTTATAATGGTTATGTGTCATTAATCTGCTTTTGAGTCTTTCATCCAAAGGGTTTATGTACTCCACCAGTATTAGGACAAAAATCTCTCATGATTATGAATTACACTCATACCAAGTGATGTGATAAGATTGATGTCTTTAGGCTTTTTTCATTTTTTTTTCATGCACAGTGGTCTAATGCTGCGTTCACATCGGACGCGGCGTGAATTTGAAGCGCGACCAGATTACATGCAAAGTCAATGCACAGACGCGCCGCCCAGTTAAAAAGCTTTTTTTTCGTCGGGCGGCGCGATAGATGCGTTTGAGGCGGCGCGAACAGAGCGAAGGACGCGGCGCGGTTGAATTCTCCCAACTCCGGCGGAGAAATCGCGTCAGCCAATCAGCGTTGAGAATCAGTGTTGAGAAGCTCCGCCTGTCATCACCGCCGTCCTGCTGCTCCTGAATGAAACTGCTGCTGCGCCGCCTGAACCAGCGCTGGCAGTGGCTTCATTGAGACGGATAATATTATGAACCCAGACACCATGGAGTTTGATGTTCCCACGTATGTGGAGTTTACACAACAAGTATAAAGCAAAACTGGTGGTTATTTCCATGGTGGATGAAGGAATCGGTATCCGTTTTACAGAAATAAGCCAGACGCAGTTCCTGGAGGAGTCGTTGAAATTCACCGAGCTGTGTGCGGCTACGGATGATGTTATGATCCCAAACACGAGGGCGTTTCATGTTCCCACATGTTTGGGACTTCCACAACAAATATAAAGCAGAACTGGTTATTTATTTCATGGTCGATAGCGGAAATGAAAGCTCTTTTCATGGCAACGGAGCAACTGAGATAAGCCACGCCCCCTTTGACGCGGGGCGAACATTTGCGCTGCCTTCGATGTGAACACCCTTTTATTGTCGAGCGAGTAAACTGCAGTGTCCGGTGTAAACGCAGCATAATCCATAATACATCAATGGCTTTGATAGTTGCTGTTATAGATTGTTTGACGTGTTCATGTTATAGTTAGACGTCTAACTGTGTTGATGGGTGAATGTGTGGTTGTACGATGGTACAGCATGTGCCCAACAAAAGGCTGTCAATATACCTATCACTGTACATGGGCTGCAAGTGCTGACAAAAGTGATTCTGCTTTTATTTTCATCAACATGAAAACTAAAGTGTCTGAGCCATAAACCACAGATGCCGTTTTTAATGAATCCCATTCGCACTAGCAGGGGCTAGTCCTTACACCCCAGCACATGCTACCATACTTTACTGTCAGCCTCTGCACAACCAAACACTCCTGGTCTATCTTTAACAAGTTGGCTTTGAGCTTGACCAGCTGTGACATTTGGTGGAACCGTAGGGACTGCCGACACAGCATTCAAGCATTACGCAACCTTCTCTAAATAATTCAGTGTGTGCTATGCATATTACATTGTGAGTTCCCACTTGTCCTCAGACTCTGCACCCATTGGCTGTGCATCCTCTTCTGCCAGTGGAAGAGCTTTCAGTTAAGCTCAAATTCTTTCCTTACTGTTTTCAACCCCCCTCCCACACCTCCCCGTAGACTGCAGCCAGTAGCTGTAGCGTGTAGTCTGCAGAAAAGGGTCTGAGTAAAGAGTGTATTCTGCATAAACTATTGTGTTGATAAGTGAAAACATGCGATTTGAGTTGCAGCTGTTCATGTTAGTAAAGATTTTGTTTTTATGAAAAGATAAATGGCTAAACGTAAAATATAATATTATATATTATATGTAATAATATGTTTTTATTATATAAAAACATATTGTGATGTTTGGAAATGATCTTTTTTCAATACATTTGGACTTTTTGACTGGGAAGTGTTTGGAGCACATGGTCGGAAACAATCCTAAGCAACGGCCCCCACTGGAATCTCATTTTACAAATAGTATATTAATAATACAATGTGTGTAGCATGATCTTTATCTGCAACTCTGCAGAAATAGTAGGTTTAAACAAAACAAATAGTTGCAAAAAATCAAAAAGCTGCATATCATTTGAATGTTGAAGACATTCAGTGCCAATGGAGGACTATAGCGTGCCCTTTAACGTCAGGGTGGGGATGTGTCGCACATCTGTTGGTGATGCAGGTGATTAGAGTTAGTGTTTTGCCCCATAACCTTTATTATAATCCATAATCATGATCTCTAAACAAGTGTATTAATTGTATTACAAGCCTGTACAAATACAGAATGCAAGTATAATACAAGAGCAGTTGCAAACATATTGGGGTATATTGGGGTATATTCACAATACCCCAATTGAATTGGTCATTATCTTCAATCTTTTTTTTTTTTGCAGTATCAATGTTTCGAGGTGATTGCACACCAAAAAACACCCCCTTTGTCTGAAGGCCGTAAGTGTATCACTCCACGTACATTTGATATCTACTCTGCCATTATCGTTTCCTCACATGATCATAAATAGGCCCACCATTAAGAAATGTGACACATAATTACCGGCTGCTATAATTAGTACTGCATGCGGTCTCTCCTTACTGCTGCCTCCAGTCAGTGGGCAGAATTCATCTTTTATTTCCTGACAGTTATGTGGGAAGCAGAGTCTGGAGCTGGACAGAAGAACCCAAATACATCTCACAGGTTTTCAAAGGAAAATTACAATATGTGTCGTGGAGTACAAATCCTGGAAAGGGGACATCATTATCCCAGCCTCATTGATATCTTTGAGGAGTCATGTGTGGCTGTTTACCAATTGCACGGGAATAAATACTCACCTGACAGAATTTCAAGGGTTATTAGTATTTGCGGTTGACAGTCTGGGTGAAATGGCGTTTTATAAGGTATCGTGCTTTTCTTGCCTTTTAATACTATGACGACGTGATGTGAGCTACTGTGTTGGTAGAAACCATGCTGTGGAATTGTTGGGTTGAAAGCACAGCAACCCATTTTCTGGATGTGATTGCCGGCTGGACTTGGTCATTTATCCCTGATCTTCAATGAGGGGCTGTCTCTGCGCTCCATGTGGTGGGCAGCGGGCGTTGTGTTGGCGGCGGCCTGCCGGCGGCCAGCCTGATGAATACCACCTTTTCATGAAAAGGTGAGATTCGTTCTAAAGTTGGCATATCGTGTAGAAAGACAACTTTGACACCAACGATATCAGCAGAGTGTGCAGTTGGACGTAACCTGCAGAACCTTAAGGTATTACTACCCTTTAAACCCAAGCAGTTCCAGGTGCTCTTTTGCTCTTGTCCCATTTCACGACCATATATATACGACCATATATATTATTTTTTCTCCAAAAAGAACAAGTGCAAGTGTTACCAATATTGGAAACAATATATTATTGCATTGAAGTCTAAAATGCCCCTATATTGTAAACATGAGTTTATTAGTCCTCTGGTTGTATAGAAGTCTATATAAATGACTCTACTTCTCTCTTGATTTATTCCCTCAGTAAACATTGTAAACATGAGTTTAAATCTCAATCTCTAGTTTCAAGTCTTCTTCAATACAGCATGATGTTCATTTAGTAAATTATGGTCATTTAGAGTCAAACAGACCATAAAGCAGGGGATGCTTTAGGGCGGGGCTACTGTGAATGACAGGTCGCTGCCTCGGTGTTATCCAGTCTGGAAGTTGTCCCTGTTTTTGTCTAAGAACTTCAACACTTTCAGTGTGTTTTCAGTTCATGAAAGTTAATTGTAACAATGTTGTCACTTAAAAATGTTGTACTTCACTGAACCCTCTTGTGTCACATCTGGTTGCCAAAAACCAAGATGGCGACGGCGAAAAACAAAGATTGCGACACCCAAATTTCAGAACGTGAGGATTTAAAACAAACCAATGGATGACATCCTCATGACTACATCCACTTCACTCTATGGTTGCAGCTATGTCTTTTTGTTTCTGTATTTTACTCGATTATTTGATAAATTAACACTGTTTTTAGCTTAGATTTGGTAGTTTTTTTCTGATGTTTGTCACATATGCATTCAAGGGCCGTCATACATTTTAATAATAAGGTCACCTTTTACAATATCTGTGTATGGTAAACAATGTAATTGGGTGAATGCCAGAAACTTTTTGAAGTCATTCCTACGGGACACTTTAGAGCTCATGTGTTGCACGAGGCCCACCGGCTAAATGCTGCTGCATATCAAATGATTGTGCACCTCTCTTACAGGGACACCACCTGGCCTTATCGACAAAAGCTCTTTAAAAGTAGGGAGGAAGAGATGATTGTATTGGTCATGACTAAAGCTACCACAAACACTTCATTGCTAAAGTTATTTTAAATTGAATTTGGTTTCTCAAAGTCAGGGAAGGATCCTTCAAAAGGACTATTCTAATGTCGAGGATTCTTGGAATTCTCTCGTGGACTGAGACGAGATGATTTTCAACGATGCATGTTTGTATCCTCCATGCTCCTAAATAACCAAGACACAATGAATTAAGGCGGTTTTGACACGTTTTATTTTGTTACTGTTGATTTTGAATGAAATTAGAATCTACAAGGTAGAATTACCGGGTTGTTCAGTGGAGTCTCTTGGCTTTGAGGAGAACATAGTATTGTATCTTCTGTACATTTACAAGTTTGTAAATGATATTAATTGCCAAAATCACCATTGATTTGATTTATTTTATAAGAGGGCTACATATTTGATTGATTTGTCGATATTGTTTTGAGTAATGCAAAATCAATATTCCCACTAGAAATGTGTATGTACTGAATTATTCAAATGAAGTAAAACATAGTAAAAAGCATCCACTGCTAGGTAGCATTCTTGCCCAACATGGAAAGACCCGTCCCAACAAGGAAGAATCCTAGAAGTTACATGTTAATCATATCTGTGACTAACATGAGTGTAAGAGCCACACGTGTGTTTTTTGGTTAAATGAAATTTCAGGAGTGTTTATAATTTAATAATCAGAATTATGCTCACAGTTGATGATCTGCATGAGGCATGAGAGCAGATAGTTCTTTTACCGTGTGATCGTTTTGACCGTTTATTAGTTTTTGTGTATTTTGTTCGTGTTTTTTGCTGCACAAAATAAAACCGAAGAAAAGGAAATGAACGGTCTCCTGTCATTCGCGTGAGGAGAGGAACTCAATGTGTCTGCAGCTCTTTAGCGGCTGAATGAAAACAACGCCGACGGAACGCCGTTACAATGAGTGAAGATAATATTTTGCCAGATGTTGATGTTATGATCTTGAGCAGTAAGGAGCGTTACATCAGGAGAACGTTGTAATTATCTGCCTAAAATGAACTCCCAAAAGCGTGCCCAGTGACCCTTACTTCAAAGAAGTTGCAGAGTTAAGCACTACAGGAGGAATGGCCACGGCGGTTCATTATTCATGGGGTTGCAGACGTAGGACATTACTTATACATTAGAGTCTTAGCTTGTTCTTTTTCAGCTACGAACATTTCATTATTTAAGGAGACAAGCGCAGAGCAGTGCAAAGACCTATGGTGATGTTTTAAAGATCACAGGAATGAGTTTCTTTTTATCAGCTCTAAATATTAATTTTCCTCTCATGCACTGATTTAAGGTTTAATGCCGCTGGGCATCAAATGAAAATGATTTGAATGCTTTTAAAATGACCTCATCGGAGAGTATATTTGGACACATATATTTGGCGATTTTTGCCTGTGTTAGTTTTCTACTGGATCTTGTTTTTATTTTATAAGTGAGATATAATTGCCATACTGTGTTTGTTAAATGCTCTAGTACATGAAAGTCTGTTGAGATCTGACCATTCTAAACAACCAGTACAGTCCATTAAGACTGAAGTCCTGGAGGACTACATTGTTCCCTCTTTTGTTTTCTTATATCATTGGCTTACTATTTTTTATGTGACAGTGAACATGATAATTCAAATGCCACATTTCATAACAGTAGCAGGAGGAATTTGACCTGTTGACCATTGTGAATAAAGGGGAAGCCTTTTCCTCAGGGATCAGAGTGCCATCCAGGCGCTGCATGGGATTAACCAGAAGTGTTCAGTAAAGACAGCTGTGCTTACTTGTCAAGCTATTATTTAATGAACGCGTCCCGGTGGCATTGGATAAACCCCAAGACTCAGATATGACCCTCACACACACACACACACACACACACACACACACACACACACACACACACACACACACACACACACACACACACACACACACACACACACACACACACACACACCTAGATTCCCAACTGGGGTCCACCACGCTACTCCTACCAAGTGGGGACCTTCTGGTCAATTCAGACATTATTTGAGCATGGTTGGAAGCATGACCACCAGGGGACCTCCAAAATGTCTGTGTAACGACACACACTGTTGGAATATAACTGCGCAAAAAACACACACACACACACACAAACACGCACTATGTGTACACTGCCAGCCAGACCAGCAGACATTAGCAGAGAGGTACAGTACATTTCCGTGGACATTTTCAAAAGATGTGATGAAGGCCGGTAGAGACAGATTATTGAAGCACTCCTTGATGTCATGATGTCATGAGTTACCTGCTCATGTTTCTACCGTATGGACAACATATTCATGTCTGGCTGCCGCTAATTAATGATGCCTCGCCTCCACCAGAAAACATCCAAAAATATTAGAAAGAAGAGGATATGGGCTCCATGTAGCCACAGCACCGCGGCTAATGCATCCACAACAAGGTACAGGAGGACGTGGATGCATCCTCAGCATGCATGTGAAGAAGGGGGAAGAGCATTATGTTTTATTCCAAAACGTATTGTATCAAACTCCAGTCATCCAGGCAACGCCCCCTGCTGAGCTTCAGTTAGGATGAATGTGACAAGTCTCATGTTGTCTTTGAGAATCAATATTTGACCTTTTGGTCCTTATGGGACAATTTGAAATATACTTCAGACTATGAAGTAAAAACTAAGCAAACAATTTTAACTGCATTTACGATACATCATAATGTCTCCTGTGCAAACAAATTATGAATAAATAAACAAAACAGCAACATCATATGTCTTCTCTATTCTAGATGACAACAAGAACTATTGTTCACTTCTCTGCCGTGATAGTGAGCTCGACACTTCTTCTGTCGGTTGACAAAAACATTTATTTGGTCATGAACTAAAATACAAGACAAGGTAAGACTTTGAGCATAAGGAGTCTGGAAACCGTTAATATCTGTACAAAATGTCATGATTGCAATGCATTCTGACAGTAGACATAATCGTAGAGTGAGTGCAGATCTGATTCCAAGGTTTACTTTTTATACTGTGATGACACACGCGCTTTTTATATCACAACAATCACACGTCTAAATGTTAAAAACTGAATCAGGTCTTATCAAAGATATCGTGGTTCATCTGTCACCGAGCGATGCCTCTTCACGTTTTCATGACATTGGTCTCTTTACTGTTTGTGTTGTGTTCGCTTATATATTACTTATGGTGGTCAATACATCCAAATATAGCAGTTGTTGGCTTTTTATTTTTCATAAAACAAGCTATGATTTAGTCTGCCCCCCTAGGGGGGGATTGGTTTTGAATTGGTTAAACAGTGTTTGTTTACATGATGCCACTGTTGTTATGAAAAATACAAAAATGTGCATACTTTTGTGTATGCTAAATGTAAAGTTATTTTTCGCCGTCATATTTTTCATGAAGTTATTTTGATGCACTGCATCACACAGCATGCAACACATAATACAGCACTTTGCCTCATCCGGCTCCCTCAGTGTTTGTTATCTGCCAGTTTGCTTTCTTTGCTCCCAGCTTTGTTATTAAAGCTCCCCAGGTGTTCATTCTCTCCCCTTGCTGCCTGGTGTCTTGCATTTGGGTCCACCTTCCGAGCTGAAACCAGAACACAATTGTGTTGACACAAAGGTATTATCGTGATAATCCCTCAAAACCATGACATCGGAGGTGGGCTGCGTCTGTGAACGTTTGACGCTGACACAAAAGCATCCACGCCGCCTCGTCCTGGCCGTGCAGCTCTGCGGGGAAGATGTTTCCCCGGCGGTGCCACACTGGCCTCCCTCCGTCAACCAAATGAGAAAATGTTCGTCTGGCAGTGGAATCTCACTTTTGATCCTCGCAGTTAATCACGTCACATTACAGTCGCACAAGCTGAGCCTGTTGGGCTGTCTGCTGCATTCTTACTGTTCATGTAATTTGAGGGAAGGATGAAGCTTAGAAAGCGTTTCTTTTTGGAGTCATCTTCGCAGTTCCGTATAGAGTCTGCAGGTTTTCGCTTTGACGTTTTTCTGTGTAATGTCTCTTTTTTCGGGACAGCTTTCCAAAGTAAATTTCCATCATACAGATGTTTTTTTTTTTTTTTCTTTGATCCCTGTGTTTCTATTCACAGACTCCGAAGTCATCTACAGAAACAGCGACGGCCACGTCATCAAGTTCAACATCCTCAAAAACCAAACAGAGATTGTCTTGACAAACACTACATTTGTAAGTAGATCCGTTTTTCATGCTGTTAATTTATGAGGATGTATCGGGATATAAATGATATGACAATGACTGACATTGCAAACAGTAAATGTAAATCTCTGTCTTTTTTTTTGCTAGATCAATTTCAACGTGGCCAAGTATTCCGTCTCTCCCGATCTGAAATATGTGCTCTTCGCTTATGACGTGAAACAGGTACGTTTCTTCATCCTCATCTCTCTCATAGAGACACTTTCCACTCATTCCTGCTCATCCTATGTGGAATATGTCACTCACATGGCCATGATTCACAAGGGATCTCTTCAGCTGGTTTCTCATGTAGTTTCTTTCTCACTGCGGGGTGAATGAACCAGAATCCCATGAGGACATCAACTTGAGGAGGTTTCTTTTTTCAGTCTCGAACTGCACAAATCACAAAAGTAATGATTGGGAATAATTTTATGTTCTATTCCAAGATGAACCCTAACAACCGTGGGATATGAGGCTCATATAAAATCTGTATAGAAAAATCATTTTTCATTTAGAAACATGTCCACGGGTTGCAGAATCATACAATGCTAAAAGTAATGGCGACTGGGTTGTTATTGGAACAGCCTGTTACACTGCAGTCGTCTCTATTAGGATCTAATTTAGTTTTTACACTGATGTAACACATCTGGCATACATGCAGTGTCTGGTACATATGTATTATGTTGTATGTGTACAGATTGTATATTTGTGATTTTAGGCTACAGAAAATGAATTGAATTGGTATATTTTGAGAAAACGGCTAACATCGATAAAAGGTCGAGCGTTTCTGTTCTTCTAACTTGTTACATGCGCACATTCATTGTTATTCATAATTACAGTTTATTTCCAAGTCAGTCTTTCATTTTAGTCAATGAACTGGATTCACTGGATTCAAGTATGCTCTTATTTTAAAAATGCCACACTAAATGTTGGCACCAGCTGGGGTCTAAAGGGTTTCTAACTACCTGAAAAAATCATATCTGTCAACGTATTAAGTACATAATGTGTCAGGTCTCCACTCAATCAGGATGTACTGTTCTGAAAAGGAATTCATATCTACACATGGCCACAAGCAGGTGTGATATTTGAGACCAAATAGACCATTTATTTTGTAGGGGTATAGTGTACGTTCTTGACATGTCGAGATGTGGTTTCAAAAGTAGTCCAGCTGACCTTCGATCTCTCTTGTCACTCTCACATTTTATTTGACTGGGTTGTAAGAAATGACATCCTAGCGTTATCAAGACAAACCCATGCTAAAATAAATGTTCAGACTTGAATAAACATCTACACCATAGTCCTCCAGCGTTGATACATTTTGACGAGGGCGCAGCTTGAACCATAATTACCAGCTTTCCATCAGAAAAGAGTGGATGCTAAATGAGATATGGAAATTGGACCCTCCACTCTGGAAGGGATCAACGGTGAGGATTAGTGACAAGGTGATTCATCAGAAGTGATTTGCATAGTTTGCATGAAGGGTTAGATTTACAATTTGGAACAATGTGACCGATTTTTATCTTTAGCACAAGGTAATGTGAATATATACATTGGTCTTTTTCATTTTTTTCTGGTTTTGGAAGTTATAGTAATTGATATAAACAAAAGTTTGTATTTTATCTTGCAGGATGATATTTTCTGAGCGATATAAGTTTAGCTGTAACATGAAAAGAGAGTGAGCTTCAACCAGAGAAGGACTTTTGAGATTTAAGACTTGATTGAAGAGACTTTCTTGTCGATTTGGTCTCCAATAGGAGGACTTAAGCTTGATTTGTTTAAGACCTGTTTGCCCAGAAGACTTGACTTGAGACTGGAAGGCAAAAAAACTGAGGAGACTTGATTTGGTAACTCATAAATATTGGAACAAGCCTCGGAGAGTCTACAGTCACACATGGGGCTTTGTGAGGCTACGGCCAACCCTGTCGTGTCAAGTTGTCAAGTAGCACAGCTCAGCCAGTGCTCCTGAGGGTCTGACACCAAGACACCCTTTAGCGGCTGCATGAGGCTTTCAACCCCCTCACATGTAAACCCATCCAAGTCTTTACTTGCTAGTCAGAGCAACTGATGCAGTTCAAATGGCGATATGGTCCGATTAGGGCAGGGAGAAGCAGAGGATGGATAGCGGTTAAACAAACACAGGACTTTCACCCAGGTGACCGTTGTTAGCGTAACGTGTGAAATCAAGTTGACACTTTGTTATTGTACTGCTGTGTTGTGATCTGACTCCCAGACCTACCAAGCGACAGTATTTGAGGAGTTGGGAGAGAAAAAGTGTTGGTCCAGCGGTAGTTTGAGCTAAATGTTCCATCGGCATGGAAACATGCTCACAATGACAATGTTGAATGAACGTGCTGATGTCAAGCAGGTTTAATTATATTTTTTTATAGTTTAATAGTTTGACATCTTCACATGCGAACAGTTGCTAATGAGCACAGCTCAGGATGGCTGAGGCAGACCTTTGGTCAGAAAGTATTGGTCAAAACTGTAGACCTGATGAGGGTGTAGGAGAAAAGGTCAGGGGATCACCAAAGTGATCATTCATCTGTGTGTCCAGGACTAACTTTCATGATGGCAGTGCATCCAATTATTTACCTTTAAAACTATAAATGTCAACCTCGTGGTGGCACTAGAGTCTTCAGGATTTATTGTCAGGTAACCATGTGTCGTTACCAAATGTTGAGAGATTCTTACAGGATGTTAGACACAAACCTGTTAGTGATGTTAGAGGAAAAGTAAAGGTATCACCAACGTTTTTAGGGTGCATACTCAAAAAGTGATGGAACACCATCCAGTAGTGAACATAAATGTCACTGTGGATGGTGGAGCTACTAACCGATAGACCGACATAGCAATCTCTAGAGCCATCTCTAGAGCCATGTCTAGAGCCATGTCTAGAGCCATCTCTAGAGCCATGTCTAGAGCCATGTCGACAGCCATCTCTAGAGCCATCTCTAGAGCCATGTCTAGAGCCATCTCTAGAGCCATGTCGACAGCCATCTCTAGAGCCATGTCGACAGCCATCTCTAGAGCCATGTCTAGAGCCATCTCTAGAGCCATGTCGACAGCCATCTCTAGAGCCATGTCTAGAGCCATGTCTAGAGCCATGTCTAGAGCCATCTCTAGAGCCATGTCGACAGCCATCTCTAGAGCCATGTCTAGAGCCATGTCTAGAGCCATGTCTAGAGCCATCTCTAGAGCCATGTCGACAGCCATCTCTAGAGCCATGTCTAGAGCCATCTCTAGAGCCATGTCTAGAGCCATCTCTAGAGCTATGTCTACAGCCATGTCTAGAGCCATGTCTAGAGCCATCTCCAGAGCCATGTCTAGAGCCATGTCTACAGCCATCTCTAGAGCCATGTCTAGAGCCATCTCTAGAGCCATCTCTAGAGCCATGTCTACAACGCGGCTAAAGAGCTGTGCTGTAGACTGAAAGTTCCATAAATAATTGATCTCATAAAGGGGAAGCCAAATACACTTTGGTGTATACGGCTGCTGGTGCCAGAATAAAATGGAGAAAACCCCATCAATTTTAGATAAGGGAAATTAGCCTTTCATTTTATGATGAAAGCAGATACACATGAGTAGTTTAATAGTTTACTACACTGTAAGACATTTCAAGCCAGTTCAACTTGCAAACGAAAGTTCACCTGCTGCCTTGAGCAATCTAGTTGACTCAACTTGAAATGTCCTTTGATTCAACTGATAAATTAAAGTTCATAAGGTTGATGTAACTACAACGTGCTAGTTGTCTCAACATTATGTTTCAAGTTGTCAGAGTTGAGTGAACTGTTTGTCCCTTGTTGTTTGAACTTGATCCACCAAGTTAAAACAAAGAGTGTTTTTACATTATCAGTTCGAGAAAACTTTCCTTAGCTAGTCAAAAAAACGCACATTTGTGCTTTTATGTAACTCAGTTACAAGTTAAAATAACTTTACCATGTGTATACAACTTGCCATTTCAAGTTAAGAGGATTTAAATTCCAATTTTTTTTCAAATTGCATATAAATGTTATTTTGACTGACAATTTAAAGTGTGCTTGCTTTATAAAAAAGAAATGACCAATAATTCTTACTTCTGTTCAAAAGATATAACATTTATTGGAAGAAAATATACACAGACTGAAACATTCGCTACAAGTACATCTCAACACACCCAAACAGAAAAATATATATAGAAAAAACAACTCAAAGGTGTCGTTCATATTACGGGTTACTCCAGGTTAAGGCAGTAGATTGTGCCATCAGCATGAAGCCTGTGGGCACGTCTCTGATGATCGTCTCTGAGCTCATGTTGGATGATCTTCTCTGCTGCCTCGGCCACATCGAAGACTTCCAAAGGAAGTGAATCATGCAGAATGCCTTCGTGTCCCATCAACAGTCCAACCTGCATTCATCCAGGGTTTCTCCATGAACCTGAAGACATAAAGACATTCACATCTTAACTCACATCTCCAAAATAGTACTAGTTCAATGTTTTGAGAGTCCTCATTAAAAATCCCTAAAACAAAAAAGGTGAAGGAGACTCCATTGAAAAGGTAGTTTGTAATTATACAAAATCTCTATAAAAATGTGTGTGGCTATGGGTAATAAGGCTAATGAACACAAAACATGTTACCATTGTCGTATTACAACCATTGAGTGTAGTAAATTTGTAAATACAGTGTCTTACATCACACATCCGGATTATGTCGGAGGAATCCTCTGAAAGATGGAGACCAAGCAGGGCAGCTGTTCTTCGGTTCTGGTTTGTATCTTACAAAAACAGACAAGAGTAGATGAATGCAATATCAAAGGTATAATGTTAACTTGAGTACAGAGAAGGCCTAAACACCGCCGGTGATGTCCATGATGCTGTTTATAATGATGGATTATTCTTCCTTGTCTATTAGAGGAGAATGCACAAAACTTACATTTCCACATCGCGTACTGGACAGTCTTGATGACATCTGGAAACAGAAAAAAATTAATTGCACGATAGTTTAACATTTTTATTTCATAGATATATATATATATATATATATATATATATATATATATATATATCACGCGTTTACTTTATGCTTAAATTATCAATCTTTTACATTTCTAAATAGTTAAAACAAAAACAGGGATCAAGCGATTTTGAAGCAAAAATCCTCCAGTTTACAAAAAAACAACAATATGCATCCACACAGCAAAGGGGAGGTAGAGGGGGATCAACACGGTCTGTGCTCACGGTCTGTTAGCTAGCTACTAACCGAACAAGCCAGTTGGAGGGGTGTTGAGCGAAAAACGTAACTTAAATGAAGCATGAAATAATGCAGGTGTGTCACTTTTTTGTGGTCACTTTAAAAAAATGAACCAATAGCTTGTACTTCTACATTAATTACGTTTTATCAACTGCAGGACGGATAAAATAGGTCAACCATTTGTCTTAGAAGAAGTTCTAGCTTAACATTAAAGCCACAAAGTATCTAAGCCTTTCCAGACCATTGACAAGCACGAGAGACATAACTGTGTTACATTACTAACGTTTCACATGCTATTTATTAAGAAAAATACTTTAAGTCATAATTTAAACTCACCTTCATGTGCCCAAGCGAAACTCCTGAGCGCTCTGGTCCGTTGGCTCTACTTGTTGCAGGTGGAAAGTAACGGTGAATTACTCTGCCTCATTCACTGGAGGTTGTCAGGTTAATAGAATCCCTCCGCCGGTGGAAATAGTCCTTTCTTGTTTACCACAAAATGCCTATATTTTCATTGGAATTTAAGTATATGACTTATCTGCAGTGTTTAACCAGTAGATCATGGTTTAAAAAATACAGTTTACCTAAAACACAAACATGACAGCATTTGCTTATTCAAATCCTCACTTCCGCACTGCAAAAAAGGAATTTCAAGAAAGTAAAAACAGCCTTGTATCAAGAAAATAAGTCATATTTGCCCAAAAAAATAATATTAATCTTGTCAAGCATGTTTTGATTAGAAAAAATATCTAATTTTAGGAAAGTATGCCTTACATTTCTTGATTTTTGGCTTATTTTAAAAAATCTTGTCAAGCAAAAAAATCTGCCAATGTGGTAAGTTTTTTTTGCTTTGATATAGGATGATTTGATTGAATATAAGAATGTTTTGCTTCTTTCTGGAAGTGCTGTTTTTGCAGTGTGCCTTTTCCAGTCTTTTCTGTTGTTTTTCTGATAACTTAAAGAGTCAAGTTCAATGAACACTAACAAATCTCAAAAAGTCAACACAAGGCATTATTGTAAGTTGAACTAAGTTTTTACTTGAACAGTTAAGTTGAAATCTAAAACTTGTTGGAGCTCTTTGAGTTAAAGAGAAGAAGAGAAGACTTTTTTTACAAATGATTCTGACACATGGATCCATATTTATGTTCTAATTTCTGCTTTTAGTTATCCTTTTAAGCCCCGCATGGACCTATATAGGTCCTTTTTTTAAATTTTAATTAAACTGTGTAAAACATTACAATAATCATGAACAAATATATTGATGCTACACATCAAATTAAACAAGAGAACCTGGGCTACAATAGTTAGTCAGCCATTTCAACACAACTCAAACACCAACTAAAATAATTATTAAAATAAAATAGTTATAATTTTGTCACGAGTCAGCCCACTCTGCATGTTTCCGGAACTAGCAGCCCGTAGCTTGGTGCTATCAGAAAAAGACAAATAGCAAAAAGCAAGACAATTCCACACAGATTCCAAATCTATTCACCAAATCCCTCTGCTGCAAAGCATCACCGAGATACGAACCAAAGAACACAGCAACATAAATCGCTGAGTCAGCACATTTTGAAACTTTATTTTTTTGTTTGTTGAAAAAATGCATTTCCCCCAGTAAATCCACACTGATACAAGTTTATTTAACACCATAAGTCATATGAAAGTGAAATATAAGGTTTGCTACATGAAAAAATTAAAATGTCACAGATGCGCGAAAATATGCGCAAATGTGCCGAAATGCAAATTTTGGAAACCTCGCCTGAGTTCTCTCTGTACTTTACCTCTCTGACTTTGTTCTGCTTCACTTTTTCAAGTGAAAACATTGCAGAGAGACTGTTCACATATTGTGCTATGATTTGGAGAGCCTCAGGGCTTAGTGAAGCATCATTTCAAGGAGATAATCATCCTGAAAGTGAACTTCTATTTGTTCTGTGTTTCAATCTTAATTTACTCTTAGCCAGCAACATATATACTAATATTTCCACATCTGACCAAAAGCTCACAAGGGTTTCCTTTATTATAACACCACAACACAAAATTATTCAAATAGGCCTTGTGGTTGCAGAGATACAGCCTTTTTAGTTTAGGTATGCTATTTCGAGCTAAATCCTAAAAAATGTTATTAGAGAGCTTTCTTGTTTTTGTAAAATATATAATAGCAATATTAATACCTTTCATCTGTATAGTGCTTTAAAAGGTACTCAAAGGCACTTTACATGGTGAAGACAGAAATAACATCATTCTATCATTCTGATATTTAAAACTGAAGCAATGTGTCTGGGTAATTGGTTCAGTTCTGTGGCATCATGGACAGCTGCACTGCAGACAGGAAATGTTTCTACACACACACACACACACACACACACACACACACACACACACACACACACACACACACACACACACACACGTGGGATGAGGCTGACTGTCTAGTGCTCAATAGTTTTGCTGAGTTTATTCATCAAACTAAATTTAATGAAAGGCACAATTTTGTCAAACGTACAAGAAGTGTATTTTCCAAAAACGTATACTTTTTTTAATGAACAATTTGAATCGCTTACTTTTACAATGCCACTTGTTCACACAATTCTTTGAGAAAAAGAAAATATTGTAAAAGTCTTATATTTTCATAAATTAGTCTTCCAAATCTTGATTTCAGGGCAATCATCAGCTCAAAGCGGTTAGTTTCATTAAAACAAATTAAAAAGTTGTCAATTACAACAACATAATAGTTCAATAGATACCCCAATTATTTCCATATCTATTTTCTTGATTCATAAGAAGCTATTAAAAAAGACTATCCCAGCCGTCCCAGGAAGAGCACACACACTTTGAACCTCGTGTGCTAACTACCAACAAAACATATGACAGCTGAAACAAGCATCAACTGATGGGCCAGAATATAAGATGTTAATATCAATGTGTATTTTGTATGTGGCATAACTAAAAGCAGTTTGGTAGATGACAATTAACAACAATCTGGGTAAAAGTCGAAAGGACTCCACTTGGATGTAGAAAGTGAAGAGGGTGAGGCTGAGTACGAGAGTGTTTCTGACAGGATGTGAGATGAAAACTCAGCGGGGATGAACAGAAAAACGGCAATGTTCTAAACAGATAAAGACCCATCATACAGCTTTTTTTCAACATAATTTGCCCTTTAATTCACGTCCTAAAACACTGTTTCCATTATGTTATGATAAATTATTTTGGCCTTGTGCTCTCATCATTTGCATGCCAATTGATAGTCGTGTCAAAGCCCTGACACCCGAGTGGGACTTGATCCCAAAGACGTACAGCTCTGGCTTCCACAGCTTAAACCTCCCTGCTCTTCCTGGATGTATCTGTAACTATCTCTGTTTCCCAGCTGGCAGCAAGCCGGTGTGAAACAAAGCAACTACCCTGACCTTGACACCTGTTTGATGACAATAACATCAGTTCTTTTCAGAAAAATAAATTACTTTTCAAATAGGTTCATCTCCGGTGCACTGAATGAAATAAAACATTCATTAACATGTTATCGCCTCGGTAGGGATGTGACAGCATGTGAGCTTGATTCTTGTTTTTTTTCCCTGGTTCTTATGTTTAATTGTTTGTTCTGGTTCAGACATTACAGTATCTTTTGTTATATCGCGAAGAAGTTATGAGGAAAGAACAGCACAACAGGATCTGTTATCAGCAGAAATAATAGCATGGCCTTGTTCTTGACCTTTTCAAAGACATAGCTTAATTACTCTGATGCACAGCTACATCCTCACTTTATGTGACATTACTACACAGTGTGAACAACGCTGTCCAGCAGGAAGAGACTCCGCTGATGGAGAGGGGAGGTTAGAACCTTCCGGAGGCTTGATGAGTCTCTCGGGCCTCATGCAGGTAGCAGGAACGACAGACATCAGTGTCAGCAGGAGAGGAGGCAGAAAGCAGATCATCGCCTCTTCTGCGGCTGCATCTTGTGATGATGCATCAGTTTTTTGTCGACCATGAAACATAAATATAGACGCAGAAAAACAATGTTCTTCTGTTCGTAGCATGCCTAATGACATTTCAAAGGAAGGCACATCAGATGTAAGAGAGATGTTGATGAAGGAATAAAGCAGGTGTTATTTTATGTTCTCAGTATTGTTTAGACATCGTATAAAAATACCAACACCAACTTTTTGTCTATACCCAATATGGCATTCAGGCCCGACCCTGTCAGTGCCGACTGGATCTTTACAAACAAATACGTAGTCTTATTTTTAGAAAGGTTTGAGCAGGCAGTGTTTAGAAAATGTTATACAAACAGGAGTAAATAGTGTAGTTAGACATGGATGGATACCAGTGGCGGGCCGTGGATTTTCTACCTGCGCATTCAGTGGATCAGCTGTTTAATAGCTGGGCACTGTTTATACAAACGTTAAGGATCAGGATACCAGGAGATGCATTTTCACAACCCCACTAATAGGAGGAGTGTCCGATAGCGTTGTTTTCCAAACGCGTTCCATTGTTCTTAATTAGTGAGTGTGTAAGAGGCTGCTGAGAGAAAAAGCGCTCACCAGCTTCTTTCTTACAGAGTTCGCTCACTTTCTCAAGCAGCAACTCTGATCGCAAAATCAGACAGTCGACCAGATTTCTATCGTCTAGACCAGATGTTTTTTTTTCTGCTGGAAATCTGTTCTTACAAAAGAATAACTCAAAGGGACTCAAAAAGTCAATGGATCAAACACCAATGTGGCAGCCCCATGGATGTATAATGGAAGTGAATATGGTTCACCCATCCTTGTCCCAACCATTATAAAAGATAGAATCTGCTGATGGGACGCATCGACCTGCAAACAAGGTCACTTATTGCTCTCTGCTTTACAAATGAGGATCCATGAAGGTTTTATATTTGTGTGATGTCCCGTTGTAAAGTTTATGGGCGGAGCGGTGATCGTACCAGACAGGAGGAACACCGGGAGCCAGAAACCCTTTCTGCTTCTGTGCTCACTGAGCGATTATAACCACGTCTAGTTTTCTCAGCATTATCAATTAATTGTTGTTTTTTCATTCTTAGAGTAATTTAAATGAAGCCCCCTTTGGGAATGGGCCCGAGCGTAAAGGACATTATGAATAAATATTTTGAAAAACCCCAAACAATTAATTTTCATAGGTTTAATTATCACCTTGATTACTAATGGTGATGAAACACCATTCATTTCAACTCCGTTCTTTATTAATCAGAGAACAGCTGATGGAGGTTTCTGATGATGCCAGTGAGTAGCTGTCTGTGTAGTTTATGGAGCTTCAGTGCAGCTTGTGTGGACGCTGCTGACGGCGGGGAAAACAGTGTGTATCTTATCCATGACAAAGGCTTAAGCCTTCAGATACAAATGAAAAAAAAATGTGCTGAACGTCTAATCCCTCCGGAGTTAAACAGGAGACTGACAAAAGCCGCCTCCCTGTCAACCATTTGGTGAAAACTGGCAGATGCGAGGACAGAGCCCTCACAGCCTCGATGCTGTAATTGAATTAGTGGCCGGATCTCCGAAATATTCTGTTTATATAAAAAAAATGATTCAGCAGTACATACCATGGCCAATGCATCTCATCTCTTTTATACATCTCATCTCTTTCCCCTGTCATATGAAACGATGCTCGTCAGGTTTGGTTCAAGGCAACTCAGGTTTAAAGGTCGGACATGGACCCAGGTCTAAAAGCCGGATATGAACCCAGATCTAAAAGCCGGATATGGACCCAGGTCTAAAAGCCGGATATGGACCCAGGTCTAAAAGCCGGATATGGACCCAGGTCTAAAAGCCGGACATGGACCCAGGTCTAAAAGCCGGAAATGGACCCAGGTCTAAAAGCCGGATATGGACCCAGGTCTAAAAGCCGGACATGGACCCAGGTCTAAAAGCCGGACATGGACCCAGGTCTAAAAGCCGGACATGGACCCAGGTCTAAAAGCCGGACACGGACTCAGGTCTAAAAGCCGGACATGGACCCAGGTCTAAAAGCCGGACATGGACCCTTGGTCTCTTGCTTTGTCCTCTGGTGTAAGGCTTTCCCACTCGCTGGACTGGTGAAGAGGTTAGCATTGGCGGTGTGGTAGGGAGGAGTTTCATTGTTCTATAGCGGTTCCCCGAAGCCATTACTGCCGCTAATTGGTGTGCAAGTATGCAAATAGAATGAATTCCATCCTCCAGCTGCACACAGGCACCACATGCACCAGCCCTCATTTCACCAGTATCACAACACACACCTCTTCTTTACACCGCACTCACAATGTAGTTGTATTATAAATCTGCACATGGTCTTTGCTACCGTGTATTGTGCTCATGTCGTAATGTACATGAGGTCAGCTAAACGTTCTACATTTTAATGGGAATCCTTCTCTAAGGCAGGTGCCAAAGCCGATTCCCACTCCGTGTGTCACAGGATGTGATGTCGCATCTGAACAGTGTACTTTGCTTAATTTCAAAAGCATGTTATATGCATTTTTATTTTTATGTTTTTGCCATGAATGCTTTTTAGTGATTAGCCTTTTTCTTCAGAGCTGAAACGGGGCTTTAAAGTGCGTTCGTTGAAACTCCGGACTTTGATCTATGAATTCTTCCACGGAGTCGGTGCAGTTAATCGCAACCTGTAATGAAAGATGAAAGTAACAACAAAGGGACCTGGCTCTGCTCTCAAATGGGTAAACGGGTCTCCTGCTGATCACACACTCTGATCCCGTGAAGGCTTTGAACTGGTACGTTGCTCTTTATGCCACCGTCTTTGAGCAGCTGCTTGTGTGGATCCGCTCAGACGTAAGTGAAGGAGACTCCTATTACAAGGTGGGAGGAGGAAGCTCTCTGAGCGTCACCTATCTGTCGGATTACATACCGTTATCTGACCAGTGATTAAGCTTGATAAAAGCTCATAATCTGTGGGATTCCTGTTTGCCACAGCTGACAACAAGCCTGTGTTTTTATTTTTTTTTGCCTTTTCTTGTCAGCGCAAATCCTGCAGCCTCAGGACCTTTTTGTTCGTTATAAGTCATCTTATTGCTTGTAGCTATGTGGACCAGTTGTTTCAATTCAATTCAGTTTATTTTATATAGCCCAACATCACAAATACAGGTTTGCCTCGGAGGGCTTTACAATCTGTACACATGACATCCCTGTCCCGGGACCTCACATCGGAACAGAAAAAACTCCCCCAATAAAGATAGTAAAAACCCTTTCACAGGGAAAAAAGGGGAAGAAACCTGAGGGAGAGCAACAGAGGAGGATCCCTCTCCCCGGATGGACAGAAGCAATAGATGTAATGTGGCCAGAATGAATAACGTAACGGAGTTACAGCACATTCAATGAATGTGACAGAAATTATTCATATAATGAGTAGTATGCATGGTCCATGATCCAGATAGCCACGACCCATTAAGCAGAAGGAGGTAGAGAGGAGGGGCATCCCAGAGGCAGTGGGAGGAGAAAGCAGGGCCATGGCAGCTTGCAGGCCTGGTTCCAGGCCGGTTCCATCAGCAGGGCCATGGCAGTAGGCAGGACCGGTTTCAGCCATATGCATCTGCATTGGAATCTGGTGGGAGACATTTTTGACATGTTCTCTCTCTCTCTCTCTCTCTCTCTCTATCTCTCTCTCTCTCTCTCTCTCTCTCTTAATATGCCTATGTGCTGTTCCTTTTTACCACTGAAACTAAAATAGGAAAAAAGAAAGAAAAGAAAATTGCTTCTTCGCTTCAAGCGATGAAGGCACAGATGTGTGTGGGTTTGACGCGGATTGAGTTCTTGCTGATTCAGAATGACAGCCGTCATTGTCTGCATGTCAAGGGCGTAACTGCATTGTGTGCTTTGCATTTGTTCGGTATTTTTCAAGTTACAAGCCTATTATAAGGTTTCTGCCTTGCTTCTTCTGGCCGTCAGTACGCAAGTGAAAAAGCCCTTTCCTCCGCAACTTTGTCCTGAGAGCGTTCGGAATAATGCCGATGGAGTCGTCTTCGGAATCATTCATTCCGAGGTCGTAAGAGATGAGTTCATATTCCAGTGTCCCCACCTCGAGCCCAATTTGCTGATGAAAGAACAAATGGGCTAAATGGTGAGTGCGAGTGGGGAGTCGCAGATGTAGTGCCAGAAAGCGAAGGGAAAAGAGGAGGCAGAAGCCTGCAAACCTGCTGTATTAGAGAAAGGAACACATGTCCCACTGATGGATCATTTTATGGTGGAAGAACAGCACCTGCATCTCTGTCTGTCTGTAAGTACTTGTGAAATGAGTCTGTTGAATGGTGACACCTGACTATTATACATCAACATGTATTCATTCATTCCAAAACAAACCAAAGATTACGCCTTTATTGTTAAAGTACAACACCTGTGTCCCGTCCCTGAAAGCCCTGGATGCTGAGGGACAAGTTTCATGTACTCTAACTATGAATGCACACAGAATATTATGAAACATTGACTACAAAGCAAAGAATCTGTCAACTTGTGTCCTTCGCATATCTCCATATCCACTCATCCCATCTACTGCTGCGGACTCAAGGACATGCAGTGTCCAAGTTGGTGCAATGTGGACACGTTCCATACAAAAAATAAAAACACATTGAAGCGCTAGCGCTCTGTGCAGAAGAGAGGGTGGGGCTTAAGGGCTCTGCGGTCTGAATCCAACATGTCTTCCGTAGCTGGCCGCTATATATATATATATATATATATATATATATATATATATATATATATATATATATATATATATATATATATATATATATATATATATATATATATATCGGTTCAGTAGTATGTATATATATATATATATATATATATATATATATATACATACTACTGAACCGATCCCATTGTTAATAGGGAAACCTATTCTCAGAAGTACGTCTCTAATCATAGTCCACAGACGGTTGGTGGATCGTGAAATAAACACAGGACTTTCACCCAGGATACCGTTGTCTGTGTCCTGTGTAGAACAAACAGTCAACATTGGCTTATTTTAATGTCACAAACACACTTATTTAATTCAAACCAAGTTTTGCTAAACATAACCAAGTAGTTTGTTTGCGTTTTTGTTTTGTTTCAATTTACGTTAACCAAGTGGTTAAAACTGCACTTTCTGGACCAGTGAAGATGTTTCCATTAAGAGTGTGGTCAAGTGATCCATTTAGGATGAGGTGTTGCATGATACTGTTGTGTTCTATAGACGTTCTCCAAAGCCATTATGGTCTAATTGGTTTCCAAGCATGCAAATTAAATGAATTCAATCATCTACAACACAGGTTCCACATGTCCTGCAACCAGCATTTACAGGGGGGCAAGCAATTAGAGCGCTTCGAATGGGCACACCCTCTAAACGTCTCCCGCTGTTAGGCTATACTCGCTGTTAGGCTATACTCGCTGTTAGGCTAGCTATACTTGCTGTTAGGCTATACTCGCTATTAGGCTATACTCACTATTAGGCTATACTCGCTGTTAGGCAATACTTGCTGTAAAGCTATACTCGCTATTAGGCTATGCTCGCTGTTAGGCTATACTCGCTGTTAGGCTATACTCGCTATTAGGCTATACTCGCTGTTAGGCTATACTTGCTGTTAGGCTATACTCACTGTTAGGCTATACTTGCTGTTAGGCTATACTCGCTGTTAGGCTATACTTGCTGTTAGGCTATACTCGCTGTTAGGCTATACTCGCTATTAGGCTATACTCGCTGTTAGGCTATACTTGCTGTTAGGCTATACTCGCTATTAGGCTATACTTGCTGTTAGACTATACTCGCTGTTAGGCTATACTCACTGTTAGGCTATACTCGCTATTAGGCTATACTCACTGTTAAGCCTCGTTCATACTTCTCCGTCAGGTCGACGGCGTACCTATGCCGTTGACCTGACGTCGTCGTTGAGCATTCAGAGTTCTGCGTCGAGGGAACGCGTTGCCTGCAATTAACCGCCATGCCGCCAGGGGGGTGTGCCTGTGTGCCTGTGTGGTTTCAGCGGTTATAGCCGAATTCCGGTCACAATAAACAATGGTGACCAAGTTGGAGCGGCTGGAGCTCATCAATATCGAAGAGCAAATGCTTATATTGCAAATGTTGAAGCGCAGGCGACAGAGAAGACGTTTGCAAAGGTGGTCTGTACGACCACTAAACCGGTCTAGGCTGGGAAAAAGCAACTGCCGAAATTACGTTCTGAGCGGACCAATCACAGCGCTTGCGGTCCGCATCAACGCGACACGTAGTTAGGATTTTTTGGAGGTGCGCGTCAGGCTACGGCGTAGGGGTCTGCATCGACGGCGTAGCTACGGCGTAGGTACGCCGTCGACCTGACGGAGAAGTATGAACTAGGCTTTAGGCTATACTTGCTGTTAGGCTATACTCGCTATTAGGGGCTATACTTGCTGTTAGGCTATACTCGCTATTAGGGGCTATACTTGCTGTTAGGCTATACTCGCTATTTGGGGCTATACTTGCTGTTAGGCTATACTCGCTATTAGGCTATACTCGCTATTAGGCTATACTCGCTGTTAGGCTATACTCGCTATTAGGCTATACTCGCTATTAGGCTATACTCGCTATTAGGCTATACTCGCTGTTAGGCTATACTCGCTGTTAGGCTATACTCGGTATTAGGCTATACTCACTATCAGGCTATACTCGCTGTTAGGCTATCCTCACTGTTAGGCTATACTCACTGTTAGGCTATACTCGCTGTTAGGCTATACTTGCTGTTAGGCGGCAACCTCTAATGGGCGACCTTGTTATGTAGAAAGCAAAGGAGGAGTTCAGGTCACGTAGTCTAGACTCTAGAGCAACACAGTCTGAGAGGAGATCTGGATGGATTGACCGAGACTGAAAGTGAGTCCACCAATAAAGTCCCTCACTGCACATGAAAACTACAATAACTTAATTCGGTAAAGGTTAAACCAGGAAGTTGGTCTGTAGGGACTTTGCGGGATGATTTTATTGTTCATCTTCGCTGCCTGTTCTTAACTGGGCTTACAAGGTTTGTTCAGGATGGTATTGATGTCACAAGAAGTGCCTCAAATATCTTATTTAATTAAACTACTTCGACCAATCTTTAGTGTTTTTTTGTTTGTTTGTCCTTTTATTCAAGTTTTGACCGAATCCGAGCAGAGGGTGAAGCAGGTTCAGCTTATTGAAGTGTGACATGTTGATGAAATACTTCCACATATTATTTCAGAACCAGGCTACTGGTGTGTCTCTAAAGGGGCCTGTTACAATGGGAAGCAGTGCCACACATATAAAGCTGAAAAAGTTCAAAGCCCAAAGCTCCATAACTGTAAGTGTACCTGGAGGCAACATCGCCATGGCAATCTGATGATGCTTCAGCATGCTACACAGTGTCAGCTGCACATACGGCCCAAAGCTTGGTTATTCTCTGGTAGCCATTTGGCCCTACATGTTTTCCACTCTCCCTTCCAGGCAGCTACTCCCACTCGACTATCGATTTTCTCTTTGCTCATAAGTGGGCTGATGTCAAGCAGGGAGGGGGGGCTCAGTTACACTTCCTCCCAAGACACCCTTTAAGTGTCCGTGCTGCTTTTTTCTTTCTCTGTGTGTTACTCAGATGTTGTAGTTTCATGTCATACGATGACGTCTCTTGGGAGACTACGTACTGACAAGCTCTCCTCTGCAGTGAGACGAAGTGAAACCAGAGATTGGGGTTGTTCTTGACTCGTCTTTCCAAACACAATCCCGAAGGAGAGAAAGAGGAAAAGATGAGGATAGATGAAGAATAAGTTACAGTTATGTAATCTCATGGGATCAGTATAAATGCTAATACGTTAATCAATGTTTAACTTTGTTAAAATCAACAAGGGTTGAATTTATTTATTTAAGTACAGTCCTTGTTCATCACAGAATACGTAAATCCCAGGATCATGCTTCGTCTTGGGAAAAGACCCTTAACATTTAGATGACATTTTAAAAAAATGCACCGACTCAATAATATATATCAAAAGAATTCAAAAATACATATAATCTTCTTCTGACGCGTGCTTACGTAAACTAGTGCCAACTAATCTCAACCATGACATCCATTAATCAATCTGCATCTTTTAGCAAAAAAGGAGATGTGTGTGCATCACGCTTATCATGCTACATTCCCGCTACATTCATGCTACATTCATAAGTAATCATGCTACCTTCATGCTACATTTATAAGTAATCATGCTACAATCACAAGTAATCATGCTACATTCCTGCTACATTCATGCTACATTCCTCAGTAAACTACCGTAAAAGTCGGGTTATACGCCGCTACTACCTTCGGTCATTGTCTCCATTTGCACCCCGCTGTAGCCAGCTGGCGCTCATGCTAGTTCCGTGTTAACTTCCGCTAGCTCTCCGCTAACTTCAGCTAGCTCTCCGCTAGTTCCCCGACAACCACCAAAGGTAGGGACCAGCCCCGGCTCTTCACCCGACTTGGGCAGAGGGGACTCGGACAGTAGCAGAAGCATCGGCCAGTAGCAGCAGCAGCGGGGAGCTAGCAGCAGGAGCGGGGAGCTAGTAGCAGCGCTAGCAAGCGCTGCTACTAGCACTGCTACTAGCGCTGCTACTAGCTACAGCGGGACACTGATCGGAGGTAGGAGCGGCGTATAATTCGACTTTTACGGTACACTTTTTAGTGGACCAATCCAATACGCAGGATGTTATTTTAATCTGCTCAAATGTTCCACTCCGGTGAGTAATATGTCAGTACAGAAGCTAAAGACGCTCTAAATTCCGTCTCACTGGGACTTTAATGCTAAGTCAGTGACTGAGCCTGGTTGTCATATTGTGATGGTCAATATGGGTTTGCAAAGATCAACTTTGTAATATCAATAATATTCTGTTGTATCGGCACCAATACCTTTTGGTTTCGGGACATGATATGCTTCTTCTCAGCCACTGTTGTATTTGAGTGTTGAAAATGTCACAAACATTTTTTTTGTTGTATCATCGAGGCCGGCGACAAAAGGTCACCGTGCGCGCTCGACCTCATCTAAAGATGTATTGTTCATTAAAAGTTCAGTGTTGGCCTCATGTGTGGCCCGTGGAGGGTTTCTTTCCAACTTCATGGCTGAAAATCAGGAACTTTCAACACGTCAAGGTTCGAGAAATGTGTGTGAGAATCTCTGCAAATCACGTTGTACTCCCAGTCACAGTTCCCCACAACACAGAGATATATTTGCTATGATGCCTGCAAATTTGGGTTGAGCACACTCAACCCCTGTGTCAACTGCAGTACACCAGTATGTGCTGAGAAGTTATACTCTGCATAAAGTCCATATGAGTCACTTGGAGCTCAGTGAATTGCCTTCTCTCTAAACAGTAATCTACTTTCACTACAGAGTCTGTAATATTGATGTTCCAGCTTATTGTTATGGGCCGTTCATGGGTGCTTAGGCTGGAATCCACAGCTTCATTGTAGTCTTTGTTTAATGTCTTCATAACTGCCATAAGCCTCATTAACATCTTAATATAGTCATTTGGAGTAAAACATCATTTATATGCTCTGTTCTCTGTAGGGGGTAGATAACATTTACACTGCAATATAAACATAGTATCTTCTGGCATATTTCATATGAAAGGGGAGTGCAGCATACTGTTGTGACTTGTAACTCCTGACAAACATATAATTTCTTTAGCTTCTAAATGCTAAACGATGTGTATGTTAGCTCGGTGCTAACCTTGTCTGTTAGCTGCTTGGTGCTCAGCAGATAGCAAGTGAAACTTAATCTCTACAAACAACACATTTACCAAAGGCACTAGATACATTGTTGTCTTAAAACACATTTGTTCATAGATGCTTTAAGTAATTTCTACAGCTGACGTTACCAAACAAGCGACGTTTGACAATATCTCCCAAAATGTCAAATCTATTTAATGTTGTGCAACTGTCTCATGGTGCAGTTTTAAAACATAGGAAAATCATATTTAATGTCATAAAACTTTGCACTGTGTGAAACTTTTGTGAATGTTTTATTGAACACTATGAAATGGTTAAAAAAACAGATCATTTGGGTTACAATAAGTTTATTTCTTATGTACATTAGCATGTGATGTTATTGCGTTATGTACGTGACATGGTTCTGTATGTCTTTAATTTATGATAACGTAACTTAAAAGTGTTGCCTTCGGTGTCAAACGGGATATGAACAGCGGTTTTCCTCATTGCTCAAAATAATACGTCACCTGACTTCCTCCTTTTCTTACATCATAATTATTATGGCCATGACTTGTAGCCGCCTCACACTAATCATAACAATGGGTTGTAATAAGCTAGCTCCTTGCACAGATAACTATGCGGCTTGTCACATAAAGTGCTAACTCATCTGACTAAAGTGATTCTCTTGATCGCTGATGTTTTTGCCTGTCAGATGAATGCAATCATGAATTTAAGGAGCCGCTAATGATGTGTCTGCCTCTCAACAATATGGGTTCAGGTTCATCCCACACAGTGAGGCCATCTGGCCCTTCATTAGCTTATGTGATGAACAATTAGCCCGCTGCAGGCTTTAGATGAGCATAACATAGCTGAGGTGACAGAGACACCAGACAAACGCACTCATATATCAACTGTTATAGTGACTTCAGGAGTTTAACTATGATTTAACAAATATAAATGTAGCTACTCAAACATTATTATCATTCATAACTTGGTTACTACAAAGCCTTGGAAACTCTGTGGGCTCTGTTAAGTAAAAAAAACAATCTTCTTATCTTCTTCTGGTGTTTAATGTTCTTACTCCGCCCTCCTGATCAACTAACAAAGAATAGTCGCTCTCCTAAAGGCAAAAGTTAGTTGACACCCCCTTAAAGGAACAGTCACACAGTCCTGTCACATGTAGCATCCATCTTGTCTACACACACCATGCATACCTGAAACGCCTTTCTTTTACTAATACATATTTCATATGGCTTCATTAATACCCCTTATTAATTATGATATCCCTCTAATGCATTGCAATTTACACATAAACAATCTGTATTCACTAGTGCATAGTCATAATAAATGTATTACAATTCTACAACTCCAAGTGTGACCACAACAATGACCCTTTCTTTGCTGTTGTTATCCCCTCCATGGTGCGTTTAACTGCAGCTATCCATACATCTCAGTGATGTATATTGAAAGGAATATGCTGGAATTTCCCCCCTCTGGGTTTAAACCTCTTTCCTGCACATTTATCCGGTATTGTTGAAAATAAACGTCATAAGGCATGTGATAAGCTATGTCTGTAAGATGGACGGCAGTTACCAAGTCTTACAGTCGTGTTCTGGATGGTGTGTTCTGGGGAGGCAGTGGTGAGCTGCCAGCAGGCATAATACACAAATAAATAAATATAGAGGTGAAGGTTCTGTTGTGCAGGAGAAGCCTGAGGGAACGGTCCTAAATGAAGTCCACACCTTCCAAGATGATGCAGAACACTTGTAGCCTGTGGCTGACCCCCCTCAAGGTGTACCGGGAGCACTTACAGCTCTCATTTGTGCCATTGGGGTGCGCAATACTTCTTGGCGTAACAGCCTCAGTAGAATGAAAAGGTGCCGATAGCTGTTCCCCCGGATTGATCTCTGTTCCTGTTTGGTAGGCCACACATGTCTCGCCGGGGCAGTTGAGTCTGAGAGCACGCTCGGAGGATGTGCGCGTCCTCGTTCGATGCCTCCACAGTTATCAGCCTGTCAACATTCGTCATGGATACAGTTTCAACCAAAGCGTGCATGCTAAAATGCTAGAAAATCCCCAGTGCAAACGCTCTACTCTGGAATACATTTGCCTGACTGCGTTCATACTAATAGTATGGAGAACAAGCATTTGCCAACATCATCAGAGTCAGATCAACTTGACACAGCTCGCATCATGTTGCTTGTCATGGGTCAGTCATCATTCTGTGGCTCTATCACTGTTTGTCTACGAGTATTTCACAGAATTAAAGTCTGCCCTAATGATTGAAACAGGCCTTTATTCCATGGACAAGGCCCCTTGGTGCTACAGCGTAGAGAGATGAGAATAAATGACGCTATTGTGAGTCCGCCTTTAAAGTGACAGTTCAACATGACAATGTTCCGGTACAGAAATAAATACATAGTTGGTTTGGAAGAACTTGTCTGATCTGCACAGACGGCCCAGTATACCCTTGGAATTACATTTCTGCAGCTTACTAATAAAGAGATAGTTTGGGTGTTTTTAAATGATGGTTGTATGAGCTACTTCTCCACAGTCGGTGGACCACCTGTTGGAGTAGTAGATAGAGTTTGGAGAAACAGAGAAGAGTAGCAGCACTGGAGCAAAACTAAGTACTGCTGTGGACTGGGGGGCAGCAGCAACACATATTTTTGACACCTTTTTCTTGTATTGTGGGTTTCTGGCAGTTTGATTGATTGGATTGACAAGTCAGACTGATAACTATTGTGTGCTGGGGAAAAAATAGATACTATGCATGTAAGGTAAAGAAAGAAAGTGCTAAAGACAAAAGACCCCTGCTATATACTACTCTCATGCTGAATACATGAGTGTCCTCCTTGTGATGAAATGCAAACATATGGCCTGTTTCTGTGCCCGATCACCAGCCACGGTCAGAGGGCTATTATCATGTCAGCCACAGGGGAGGGGGGGGGCAGCTTTACATGCACCTTGCTGTCACTTTGAATGCCTCTCTCTCTCTCTCTCTCTCTCTCTCTCTCTCTCTCTCTCTCTCCCGGGAGTTCAGCACAGAGGCACTAGCCGATGATGGGTTTCTCAGATGGAATTAAAATGTCTCGTCCCACAGCTGTCACCCATGCAAATTGCATTGTCTACAGATTCTATCGCTGAGAAAAGCCAGCAGTCTGTTTTTGTCTGATGCCTTCTTCCTTCTCATTTCTGTTTTGTTGTTGTCATGATGTCATTATCCGTGACACCGCCGCTTCTCTTGTTAATGTTTCCAGACAGTCATCTTTTAATCTCTCTCTCTGTGTGTCTTCGTTTGGCTGCAGGTTTACCGCCACTCCTACATGGCCTCCTACAGTATCTACAATATCCACACACGGTAAGTGTTGCTGTGTGTGGGGTAAAAGGAAAAACACAGTCATCAGCGAGACACTGAGGATTGCAAACACTATATAACACAGAGTCAGTAAAGGCTAAGTGCAATGAAAGTTTATGCTGTTCACATGTTGCAACGTGCGTTCAATGCAACGTGCTGACATACAGGATGCAGCCGCATGCACAGAGTCCATGCAGTGGCTCGGTTTTTAAAACATACATTTGAATTTAATGTGTTTGTGGTCCAGTATTGTCACATATCTATGCTATGTGGCAGGGTTTTCTGACATGGTGGGCCCATCCTCAGACAACATTGAGACCACTGTGACCTCCTCAACAAAACATTTAGTAAACAGTGTGGATGTACGGACAACTTTAACTGGAGAATTTAGATGACTGAGCTTCAGAAGAAGTGGCTCTCAGACAGGTTCTCCAGTTGTAGGGAGTGCTTTACTTCCTATGATTTCTGAAGTGGATGTACGGACATTTTGTTGCCATGCACATTGTTGAAGATCTCTTCTACGGGGAAATGAGATCATACAGCCTGTGAACTTCAGCAATGTTAAATAAATGCATGCGCAGTTATGACCACCAGTAGTTGGCCCTACAGTCTGTAGCGGCCAGCTGATGTACAGGTGGATCTTCAGAACATCCCACACAGAGTGTCAAAAGCGCTGATCCCAGACAAGCTGGGATTCAGACATCCTGCCGTGTCGTCACGGTGACGGGCAGGATTCCCTCCACTAATCGGAGAGGATTAAAACTGTGTTTGTCTGATGGGATTTGCCTTTTTAAACACAGGTGTTATTTTACAAAGCTTTGTGATAGATTCCTCAGATATTGTGCCATTCCGGCATATCACGCTATCGTGTTCTCTTCCTCATGTCATCTGGCTGCTGGTATCAGACTCTGGGTCTGTTGCCAACTCCTTGCAGATTTGAATTTGCGCCTCTTTGTTTTTTTGGACCAAGAGAAACTGAACCAGCATGTGCTAAATCACAGGGAAAACACTATTTAGTCGCCCATTTGTCGCTGCACCCAACTGTATTTTCACAGAAGGTCTGAGATAGTATTAAAAGGCCCTTTTCTGTTTATATTACAGGCCTTAGTGTTGTTTGTATTTCATGTCTCCAACTATTTTTGTTATTGATTAGTCTGCCAATTATTAATTGATTAATCGTTTGGTCATGTGAAAACAGTTAAATATAAACAGTCAAAAACCTAAACATACCTTGAACCCATCAATATTTTAGCATTTTTGCTTGGAATAGCCACTTGATGTTAGAGATGACAATGCTTGTTGTCTTTTCCTGCAGGGAGGTTTGGGAGCTGGACCCTCCTGAGGTGGTGAACTCGGTCCTGCAGTACGCCGCCTGGGGCGTGCAAGGCCAACAACTGGTGAGAACGCACAGAACCACATCCCATCCTCACCCTGCCTTTAAGCAGCTTAGTTAAGATTACAACTCTCATACTGTTTTATGAAGTTACTTATTTGTGTCTCATATTCACTGAAGCTTGCAGTAAGTAGTTGTAGTGTATTTTTAGTTAGATAATGTTTCAAAGTTACTGTACCATGTTTTCATCGATGTTTGACTGCAACAACAAGCTAGTTGCCAGAAAACAACGGATTCGTTGGCTGTCGTAATTTTCTGAACCAAAAATATCTGTCATGAACAGAGGTGTCAAAAGTATTCACATTCATTACTCAAGTAGAAGTATAGATACTAGGGTTTAAAAATACTTCTGTAAAAGTTGAAGTATCAACTCAAGCTTTTTACTTAAGTAAAAGTGTAAAAGTACTGGTTTCAAAACTACTTAAAAGTATAAAAGTAAAAGTAATGTAAGGGGAATTTTTTTTTCCATTAAGGACAAACTCTTGAGCAGTCTCAGGGGCCTATAGTGCACTACCCCACCTCCCCCAAAACAATCATTTTTCTAAAGGCCATAATGACTATAATGTTTTAAAATGTTATGTTGAAAAATGTGGGATGCACTAGGCTACCCGTTTCAGCTGCATATATGCCCATTGAAAATGATCACATTTTATTACAATGCAAATACATTAAAGTACCATATGTGTACTACTGAGCATTAACATGTGTTTCATGGAGCGGAAGACATGATAACTAGTTGCCTATAAGTATTGTAATACTGCAAAATAGGCAGCGATGGCAACTCCGACACAAACACTTAAAGCTGTGGTTCGCAAACTTTTTCTGTAAATAACATAATTGTGTGACTCATCTGTGCTTTTATATAAGTAACAGAATAAAGACAATTGCAATCACTTTCAAGTAAATCAGATTGCCCCATCAGACAATGTATTTAGTTACTACTAAATAGCTCATTGTAGAAAACAATAAGCTTTTGATTTTTTTTGCCAAACAAAACAGAATGAGTGCAGATATGTGAGCCATCACGTTGTATCAGTATTAGTGGCTGCAGTGAGCAGCTTTCCTCGACACATATGTTATAAATAGGGTAGATTTGATACGGCCTCTCTCAATTCATGCTCAATATTGAGCTTAGATCTGTTTTTTTATTTTGAGAAACACATTAGCAGGAAAAGACGAGCTCACGGAAACTTCTGGCAAAATGCCAAAAAAGAGTTGCGCATGCGTAAGCGTAACCTGTTGATGGCGTACCGTAACCATTTACCCGAAAGTACAGGCATTTGTCCATGTATGTATTAATGACTTAGTTTTATATCCGTGTATTTTTGTACTTTTGTAATATGTGAAGCCAGCAGCTCATTGTTGGTAGAAGACACGAGCACCGTGGCTCGTTTCACCTGCAGCAGGAGAGCTGCTCCGGGTTCAGAGAGCTGCTCCGGGTTCAGAGAGCTGCTCCGGGTTCAGAGAGCTGCTCCGGGTTCAGAGAGCTGCTCCGGTGCAAGAAGAACTCCGGTTGCTCCTCACATGAGAGCTGCTGTTGCATCTTCACCCTGGGAGCGTTTAAAACGCAGATATAGCGGTCTACTTTTCACGCGACATATTTTTCTACGCTCTCTGTCCGCTGGTGTTTGTGCTCAGCGCTCACCTGTGTGCACGTATCTGTGGGCAACGGGGCGGAGAAGTTTCTTTTGTGTGTGTTTTTGAACGATGACAAGCCGGAATAAAAACAAACCAAAATGAAATAGTAACGAGGCTATTTTTAAAATGTAGGGAGTAGAAAGTACAGATATTTGCGTGAAAATGTAAGGAGTAGAAGTAAAAAGTCGTCTGAAAAATAAATACTCCAGTAAAGCATAGATACCCAACATTTCTACTTAAGTAAAGTAACAAAGTATTTTTACTTTGTTACTTGACACCTCTGGTCATGAATACGTTTCATATCAGCCCCGTATCTCGTTTGCAGAAACGCACAATGACACGGGATTAACGTTGTGAAATGATTGGTGAGGTTTAGGCAACACAGCTACCTGGTTAAAGTTGCTCAATAGGAAATACATAGCATATTAATGACTGAGGGATAGCTTACACACGGCCCTCAGCGTGGCGACAGCTGTGCCAGCTGCTTGGCGCTAACTGCGCTAACAGTGCTAACAGTGCAAACAACGGTAACAGTGTGAACAGAGCGAACAGTGCTGATCTGAGATGGGCGGGCGCTACGATTCTGCCAGGGCGCTGTCGGTCGTGATGGCGTTATCCGCTGTGACGCCTGTGTTAGCACGGGTTAGCGTGGGTAGTGAGCTCGCTGGTGGAGCACACTCACATGCACTAAAAGGCACGGATAGCCGGCTCGCCCATGTGAAGACAGAGAGAGAGAATGATTTGTTGTTTGCAGAAATGTACTAGGCCAACATTTATTCCTGGCCACTGGGCTGGCAATTACCGACCCTATAATGACAACACGTTGAATCAGCAGTAAGCACACATGCGGTTGCTCTCCTTTCATTATGTAATTAAATAGTCCAGCACAGAAAATCATTAGCTCATAATGTAGCCTTCAGCTCCAGCATATTTATTGCTGGTCGTATTTGACGTCAGAATTTCTCCAGAAAAATACTAATAAAACAACAATTTGAAGGCCACGTAATAGTGTGTGCATTTTAACTGCGAGGACACACTCTAATGGTTTTAGTGCCAAGCGCTTATAATTCAGAATTGCCCACTCTGCTCATAATGTACCTTCCAGCACGTTCCTTTTTTTCATCATACCTTTTTTTTTTTCTTTACATATTTTTATTTATCTACACATTGTTTGAGAGGCTTTTTTTTCTTTTTCGTTGACAGTAAAAAAAAAAAAGAAGAAAGAATAGCAAAAGCAAAGCAGAGCTGCTTTGTCCATATTTGCAAATTTCAGCATGTAATATTTGAGCATAAATCAAACACGACTCCATTAGGAAGTCATTATGGTGATAAGGAGGTGGGAGCTGTTAGACAGATGTGAAAGCTCAGCTCTTGAGTAGCATGAGCAGCATCATTAGCCAGAAGTGTGTCTTTGGAAACAATGACATAACGTCTGTGTTTTGGCTGGGAGTCAGCTGACGAGCAATTATTTGGGAATTTTGTGCATCCTCCTTTGGATGCCGCAAAGTTTTATGCTTGGAATATGAATCACGGGCATCCATTCATCAGGTCTTCACAATGGGACGGACACAAGTGTTCTAATTAGCTTCTGTTTGAAGGTCTTTGATCATTTGTGAATGCATTTGTGAAGGGTGGCGAAAAATACGTCCCCAATGCAACCAGGAAGTATCATGTTGCCATGGATTCAGTGAGTAGCGGTGTGTGCTGTGATTGAGCCCCTTCTTTTGCACATATTTGTTTACATTGGCAAACTCATTAAATGTATGCAGCATTGGTTATTAGTATGCAATATCACCACAGACAACTATCACTGGATGACTTTGATACTGATGAAAACAATCTGGAGATATTAAGTGCTTTTTGTCCTACAATCTTACAAGCAGATATACAGATGTTTAGTTGTCATGGGGTCACTGGTATCAGATATATCAGAGAATCTTAAAATATATGTTTCATGTACATGTTCAAACTTGAATGAGACGGAGTGACATTGTTTCATGTGGCAAGCATGGCTAAAGGTCTTAGGTTTGACTGAATTGCCTCCTGCTCCTTTCCTGTAATTTTGGTCAGGATACAGTCGTTTTAATGCCGACAAAGGTCCTTCTATGGTTTGCTGAGAGCCAGGGGACATGGCTGGTTCCGGTCCTGTCATACGACTCTCACTGTGCCAGCTCTATTGGTGTCAGTAAAGGTGCGTGGCTAGAGCTTTGAGATTGCCATGTTACATTTCGAGTGATGAGGGATTCTTCCGTGTAAACACTAATTACCTTTTTCAAATATAGTGGGAAAGGAACTACTGTACATTCCCCAAAGCTATGTTTTGACTGAAAGCAATGCCATTATAAATCTTATTGTGTTTGTGTGTTGGTATGTAAAAAAAGTTTCTTCTGAATCACAGTAATCATGTGATCATTGTCTGCACATCAAAACTGCTAATAGCTATTTTGCCCGTCATTTTAAAGGTGCCAATTTGACAAAATATAAAGAAATATTGGCTAAAAAAAACATAGCTAAATGAAACCTAGAGTGGAATTAAGCCCATGGCAACATCATACTTCCTTTTCACATTCTGGAAAAGCATCATAAGCCATAGTTCCAAATATTGAAATATAGAGAAGTAAAAACAATAATAATAATAATAATAATAACAATAATAATAATAATAATAATAATAATAATAATAATAATAATAATAATTGTATTTATGAAGCACATTTCGCAGACAAAAGAGGTCACAAAGTGCTGTACAGTTTTAAAAGGTCTTTAGTCGAGTGTGTGGGACGGACAGAAGGTTGAGCTGGTTGGACCTGAGGTTGCAGGCTGTTTGATAAGGGTGGAGTAGTTCAGCCACATATGAAGGAGTCTGACCGCTCTGTATGTGAGGGTGAGGATTTTAAATTGGATCCTATGTTTTACGGGGAGCCAGTGAATATGAGACCGTCTATTTGTCCTCGTCAGTAATCTAGTAAGACAATTATATTGATGGAAGCGACTGTCCTCTGCTCATTCAAAAACAGATGTGTGTGATGAACTTGAATGGGAGTGGAGGTGGTGTGTGTTGGTGGGCAGAGGATTTCATACAATAACTGTTCATCCATTGTCAAAGTCGTGACGCCTGAAATCTGGCCCCTATACCTGAGAGCTGTACAGCCGCTCCTGTTCCCCACCGGCTCGTTCCCGCCATGCGATTTATGTCGTGTCTGTGTGTGCTTCCTCTCCACAGATCTACATATTTGAAAACAACATCTACTACCAATCAGATGTCAAGAGCAACTCCCTCCGGCTAACGTCCTCAGGGAAGGAAGGGATCGTCTTCAATGGGATCGCTGACTGGCTCTATGAAGGTACGTGTCACTGAAACTAGCCACACAACACCTCTCGGACCCATCCTCTGGTCGCTGTTGGCTGAAACCTGACAACCGCAACGACAGATATTGACTTGTTGAGAAGCGACACTTCCCACAGTGCAACACTGATGATATGTCTGACTTCATGTTTAAAGTGTTGGCAGACTGTCTCATTAAACCGTAAATGCCTGTGTTCAGAAACATTACCTTATAAAAAGGCAGTGATTAAATATTTATAATGTTTGTTCCCGAGCATATATCTGCCCTCTGGGTGTAAGGAGTCGCTGTATGTGCTTTAAGCACTTAGCCATCCTGGCCAATCTCTCCGGAGGAAAGAATATTATGTAAATCTAATGAAAAGGCAAGCAGCCGCACCGTTGTTTTTCTTCTACTTGTTTCCCTTTTATTCATTATTATATTTTGGAAGTATGATATAAACAGTGATGATTGACACCAAAATGAGTCATTTTAGCTTTTTGGGTTTCCACATCAGTGAGTCAGGTTTGTGTCTGTATTTGAAGAGTGTGTTTGTATATCTTTCAGGACTTTATACAACTTGTTTAGGATTTTCTATCAAATGACAATTAAAATACATTTAACGATTTATCGCTTGAAATCAAAGGTATATAAACAGTACAGTTTTCAAATAGTCACAATATTCAGTGTTTGTACAATTGTGTTATGGATGTTATTGCTTTTAGTGCAATTTATCAACTTTATTGTGTAAGATTTAACCTGACTTCCTCTCCATTTCAACCTCAGTGCTACGGCTAATTATTAATTAATTACCAATGTTATGTCATTAACAGATATACAAAGGTCCACACGAACAATGTGCACAGCTGTGATTTAAAGCTGCTGTAATTAGAGGTTTCAACCCAGTTGTGGTTTCAAATAGATGCTCAAATTACATCAAAATTCGACCCATAACTAAGCCAGCTAAAGAACCAGCAGAAATGGAAATATTTGTAACTTAAACTAATAATCGTGTTTTCGTTAGCTCAGAAGAAACCTTCATATCCACAAAGGGAGTCGGCCATGTTGCACCGCCATGTTTCTACAGCAAAGCCAAACACTGGCCCTTTTTTTTATGTTTACATTTTTTAAGTTGTTGGTGCGAAAGCATGTGAATTCCACCGTAGGTTCTTGTAAGCACCTGGAAAGTGAAGGGTGAGGTATTCAGTTGACCTCACAGCTGGATGCCACTAAAAGCCTTCACACTGGGCCTTCATGCACCTGTTGACAGAGCATGAGTTGAGCCGTTTGGTGTTTTATGGCGACAATACTCTTTCTGATTCTTAAATTTAAAGATCGATTTTGATGAAACAATCCTGTGTCTCCTTCCGAAACAGAGGAGATCCTTCAGACCCATGTGGCCCACTGGTGGTCACCTGATGGAGAGAGGCTGGCCTTCCTGGTCCTTAATGACAGCCTGGTGCCCAACATGGCTTTGCCTCGCTTCACCGGCATGACGTACCCCAAAGGAAAGCAATATCCATACCCCAAGGTAAACATCCTTTAGATGTCTCTGCACAGTTACAAGGTGATTGACATGTCGCTACCACAGCGCTGTCCGGTCTGGGTGGTCCATGTTTTCATCTTAGAACTTTAACCCTTTCACAGTGTGTTTATTACATATATTTGTCAGAGACAAAAAGGTACAAAATGGACTAATGTCATACAAAGAAAAAGGATGTATTGTTTCCAGATTAAGCTCCTATTTCCATCTGTTTGTTGCCAGGTAGACAAACACAGTTATTTTAGTAAAAATATGATTATCCTTTCTACGTTTATTAATCAGGCCTTTTTTTAAGGTTTTTTATTATTTTTGTGTCCTCAGTTATAAAACACGTGCATTGAATAATTCAAAGCCAAATCCCCCTGAACAAGGCAAGTAGAGAATATTATTTACGGAAACAGAGGCTAAGGCACTAACTGCAATATTTGTGATTGAAGCAGATTCGCTTTCTTATTCCCTGCATTGTAACACTTTCATATCTCAGCTTTACTTTTTCCACACAGTTTAAAATCAGCGAAGCCAAAAGAAAAACAGCTAGTGTCTCTTGGGGTCTGTGCCTCTATCTGTCCACTGTCAGAGAGAATGGGAACAACACACACAGATAACACAAAGTAGTCCACGCCTATTGTTCTCGGATTTCCTGTGTTTCCTTATTAAAAGAAGACGTGCACAGAGACAGCCCGATAGGACGATCTTCAAAGTGGGATTTGTTGCAGGTGAAAAAGAGTGAAAAAGAAGAATGCAAATGCCCGTCCTTTACTCCTGTAGCATCACAGGTCTCTCCAATGCAATCCTATTGTATGTCTGCTGTTTAGTTTGTCACACAAAACTCTGAACAGTTCCTTCATCGCTGCACATGCATGGTTGTCTTAACTGGATGTGCATTCTAAAGAGAGTAAAGGGGCTTTTTTTAAAGGGATGTTCTCATTGAATTATTCATTCCAAATCACTTCATCACGCAGCGCTTTATGAGTCACGCTCGCCAGGTTAGGCGGTGCTCACATGGAGCGTTTTGATGACGGACTGTTGGTTCTGTGCAGGCTGGCCAACCCAACCCGGCGGTGAAGCTCTACGTGGTCAACCTCTACGGGCCGACGCACACGCTGGAGCTCATGCCTCCGGAGACGCTCAAGCTACGGTGAGGGGAGCTGCATTCTGGTCGCCGAGGCTTTTGCAGCGGCCGCAGGAGACTTTTGACATGTTTTAAAGATCACGTGGTCATTTTGTGCTCACTCGGCACTCGGCACCTTTAATCAGGGGAGAGCGTGCACGCTGCAGCTGGCTGCCCCTGCATTGCAGTCATAACTTAGTGGGGAAACAAAGAGAAGAACAAACAAATCTCTTGTTTGATTATGTCTCAATGCATGTAGCTGCATTTGTCATGTCAACGTATTTCATAAAGCTCAGATTAACCATCAGGTTTCATGAGACTGCTTCACTGAATGCCCAAACCCTTCTGATCGATGTCAACAGGACATCTTTCTACTCCATCTCCTTGCACCACATTTGTAAATGTGTTTCATTGTGTCTGCCGCTCTGCCTCCCAAAAACAGACATATCTTCAACCTCCATGTGTTAACTGAGTGTCATCTGCAGTAAAGTTATCCACTGGTCAGTGGCCCGCAGGCGTCTGATACCGTGTAGCTTTCAACTGACTCCAATGAAAACCCATCCACGTTATTACCAGATGGTCAGAGTAACAGAGGATGTACGAAGACATTTTTTTTGCAAGTTTATTCATTCCCTGACGCGTCCAAATCTGACACACTAGAGGGGAAACAACAGCGTCACGGTTCGACATTGTATTCATAATATACAAAACGATAACCTTGGCATGATTGTATAGGGTACAGATAATAAATAAACAGCGTTGTTCTCGTCTGTTTTTCAAAGGGAACATTATGTGACCATGGTGAAGTGGATCAGCAAGACCAAGACATCGGTCAGGTGGTTGAACCGGGCGCAGAACATCTCCATCCTGACTGTGTGCGACACCACCACTGGAGCCTGCGTCACGGTGTGTGTGTGTGTGTGTGTGTGTGTGTGTGTGTATGAGAGAGAGAGAAAAAGAAGCGTGTCTTTGGATGGAAAAGGAGACTTTGCGTTGGCAAAGTAATCATCTAATCTAATCTATTGCCTGAAGAAATGCTGAGAATGCAACGAACGTAATGCTCCACATCTACTGCACGTCAAACTTTAGAGGGGTGTTCTGTGCAGGGATGATAACGAAGCCAAAGCTAAAGCCTCGATTCATTATTTTACAAGGTAAGACTCCCACTGTCGTGATGGAGCAGAGAACCAGAATCGTTTGTTCATATGTGCGTATCGGGGTAAAGAACGACGAGCCGCTTTCTGATAGGATCCATACGAGCCCGCTCCCTTCAAAGAATACTTCTTCTAGTTTGACTTTTTCACGCTTGTCATTTTAAATCATCTCCCTCACTGAGTGGTTGCCATCTGCTGTGTTGCCGTGAGTTTCAGACGATCTTAGGAACATCTGTTAGAAGCGAGATGCAAAGTCTTGTTTTGAGTATCAATGCTAGCATCAAGCGGGTCGACGAGTCCATCGCGTCATCAGCCCTCCCGTTGGTGCTGTAATATTTGCATCTGGGCCTCCGCTATGATCGCCTCTTTTTGTTTGGACAAGTCACGAGTTAGCACTGAATCCGCCTTGTGTGTGAACGTGCTGATTCAGCATCGCGTGGCGCCATTTACACGCAACCCGCCCGACCCGCGAGATAATCTACGCTCGTCAAACCAGAAACGCTCGGACGAAATTTCATAATTCTCACTGATTTATCATAGTGACCGCTGCTGTGGCCTGTACGAACAAATCCCCGACACGCCTGCTTAACCTGGTTACTGTTGCTCAGCTGTGATTGGACATTGGCAGGGTTCGAGGGCAAGGGTTTAGAGATGGTCTGTGGCATCCGGTCCAGAGAGTACAATGCCATAGCGGAGTAAACAGACCATGAGAGAGACAATAGGAACAGCTTGAGAGTCATTGTGACATGCTCCGGAGCTGCAGTCGATCATTAACTAACCCCGCTACTAAGTCTCTGGGTTACGAGGACATGTGGAGGAACTCCTTTGGTGCCACTTTACAGAAAGGCCCTCAACTGTTACACCGATCATTATTTGATGAAAACATCTGCTGCAGTAAACTCCTTCCATATTCTCTCCACACTTGGACGACGCAGTTGAACTATGGGAGCCGCTCTCCAGTTCAGTTTTTTCCTGATTCGCTGTGATTTGCACCAACAAACAAGCGTCCCAGCCAAGAGGCGGCTTAGCTGCGGCTTGGACTCAGCCCCCCCCCCCCGGCTTCCTCTGCCAAAACTCCGGCTCCCGGCCCATGCATGTATTGGTTTGAAACCATGGCTCAGACTGGGAATGGTGTCGGTGTGTACAAATAAGAAAAGACAAATAAGAAAAGACGGGTGGTTCTATCTTGAAAATATGCCACTGGAGTGTTATTCCCAAATAAGTGTACGCATAATGTGAACAATATAAGAGTATTCTTCATTTTGTTCTAAGGGATTTGATTAAGCGTCTGCGTCTATCGTCCACCATTTGCAAAACCTCTGAGCAGCAAGTAGAAGTGTAAGAGAGAAGGCGGCACAGACGGGAGGATTTGAGCGGTCTGGTTGATTAAGTGCAGACTGATATTTTGCTCTTGCATCTTTTTTTTCAGAGACATGAAGAAAGCTCCGAGCTCTGGCTTTCCAAGCAGGTAAAGTGCTCTCCGTGCTGCTGTGTCGTGGTCTGTATTTAATATTTTTTTGAAAGCATGCGCTCCGCTGCCATAATTTCACTTGATGGTATTCATCAGTGTCTTTTAAATTATGCCACATAAAGGACAACTTCACCAATTACCCAGCTCACGTCTGGGTATTTGTGCACAAGCTCGGCTCTCGCCGCCCTCCAAAACCCCTCGCCGGTGCCGCAGACACAGGATGAGTGGCAGCAGTGAAGCACTCAGTGTCCTCAGTGCCCTCAAATGATTGTCTTCAGCAGGTAGAGACTCTGGAAGCAGGGACCTGCCATTTCATTATCACCTGTAGGATTCAGGAGCAAAGAATAGAGCTTCCCTTGGAGATAATGAAGTGCTTTTAGGGGGATTAGGACGAGTTGAAAATCAAAGCAGATGCAGTTTAAATAAGTGTTTCCATGCAGTCGGTGTAGGTCATCCACGAAATGTGCAAAATTGCAGCACAGAGTGAGCTTTTTGAGAATGTTTTCACTGTAAGGGAAGAAACATTTGAATACCCTTCTCCAGTCTTAAATGGACTTGTGGAAAGCAGAACTTCACTGTAGAAGTAATTAAGCATCATGAGCATTCAAAAACCTGGCATTGAATGAACTCCAGCAAGGTTCAAACGTGACACTGTACCATCAGGTCCATTTAGATATGGCTCTCTCTCTCTCTCTCTGCATGTATCTTCCTCCAAAGATGAGAGTGCGGTCGATTGTCAGCTTTAGTTTTAGCTTTTCTTTTTTTAGATTTGCTTGGGAGGCAGAGAGACGGAGGCAGAGGAGAGAGCGCTCCTGGCAGCATGTGGATCTACAGCCCTGCAGCCGTGCATGTTTGGCTGTAGCGCCGGCTAATTTAACCGCTTGTCGATCCTGGCACGCAGCGCTGCTTGTCTTTGTTAAAGGTGGTTAATCTGTGAGATGCTCATTTACTGACTGAGAGGTTGTGTCAGTGCAGAGCGGGGCACGGGGGGCTTTGCCCAGCGGGCGTTTAACATCAGATTGTCTGAAATGCCACGTCTCAATCTGGGTAGACTCTCCATCTCCATCCATATTTATTCAGTGTGGGTGTCACAAACTTGGTGAACTTGATTTTCACAATGCACAGTATGCATTGAATAGGTTTATCTAAAAATATACAGAATTATGATTTTCTGTGGGCCAAGAACAGTGGTGTTAAAATAGCTTCCATAATAGCCTGTGCCATCGGCGTATGCATTTGTGTGAATGATGGCATGTCGCGTTGAGGTCCATTCACCACATTAATGGTCTGAATCCTGTATATAGAACCTATGTGGTTGAGTAGATTAAATTGAGAGGTTGAGAAAATGTAAATACTGATGTGAAGTGCTTGTACCTCAGGGGCACCCCAACGTTTAGTGTTGCTCTTCCTTTACTGCGTTGAACAGCTGCAGAGCCGGAGCGTCTTCCCCAACAGAGCTGCTGTAAAACACACAAATGTTGACCTCGCTGTAATTGCATGTGGAGTGTGTATTATTTTTTATACAGTACACACTCACAAGAGTAAAAACATTTAAAGAATGATCCAAATTGATGTGCCAGATGTCCAGAAATCCTGATTTTTAGTCCCCACTATCAGTCAAGCTGCCAAAACAGTGGATCCTACATTTCCCACAATGCTTTGTTTCCTTACTGCCTTATAACTGTCAAACGTCATACCAATAGTTTTATAACACAATCTTTCTGTTATAAACTGCAACTCCCCAAACCAAATCCCAGATTACCTTGATGACATCACTATGACATCATCATACAGTTGTTTCTCAGGTTCAGCCGTGCTCCCCATAATGGCTAAATGGATGTTTATGTGTAAAAGCAGTGCAGTGCAGTATTGAGTTTCAGGGTCGTAGTAAATGGTGCACTCTTCTCACTGCTGATCACGCTAACTACCTATCACTTACAGCAACCTGGACAACAGCAAAATATACATTTATTCCTATAAGAAATTTGCGAAATTACTACTTAATAATTTTCACATCATGTCATCATCTTTTTAATTCACTTGTTCATGCTGTTGATGTCAGTTGTATAGAAAGCAAGCCTCTGAAAACAGGATAAGTATCACGCTTCAACCCTTTTTACAAGCAAAAATAGAAATCACACATGTTTGGGAAATGTGGTTCCTGTGTAATGTTTAAACACGGTGACCGATGCTCATCTATCTGTGCTTTACTGCAGAACCAAGAACCGGTGTTCTCCAAAGATGGCAGCAGATTCTTCCTGACTGTCCCGGTCAAACAAGGAGGCCGTGGAGAGTTCCATCACATCGCCATGTTCACCACCCAGGTGAAGGTCCAGTTTACGGTCACTTACCCTTAACTTGATGCAGCATATAGGCCAACGCTTCTAAGACCAAAGGATGTGGCTAAATCCTTTATTCTAACAGGATGGATGTTGTGTGTGCTCTTTCATGGTATGTGCAGCCGAGTGTACGCTCTCAAATAGTAACCAGAATTTAGGAAATTACTCACACCAGCCTGTATTTGTCATGCTGTTGTTGAGCTGTTCATTTTAGTGTTTCCATAATCGAGAAACTTCTTCCAAGTGATGGCTGATACTGTCCTCCCCAACAGGAGGCTCAATAGCAGAGCTTGTTCTCATCAACACAGACACCAAAGAGTCTCCATCTGTATCCGAAGAAAAGTTGCATGTTTCAGTAATGTTAGTAGAAGTGAACAGGGTTTAAACGAGTTTTCAGACCTACCACCTCTATGGTTATGGTTATGGTTTGGTCATGGTTAAAGGTTAAAGGGTAAAGGTTAAAGTCTAAGGTAAGATTGTGGTCTGAAGTCACACATCTATCCAGTAAATATTCTACAACAGCTCCATCGTGTGTAACTTTAGTTCACCAGAAAAAATCTCCCCTTGTATTAAGAATCATTACGCAATACGTAGCATTAGCACATACAACACAACATATAGAGGTTGTAAAAAGCAGACCACAACCACTATTTTAGTACTAGTTATTCTCAGTAAGATATTCTTGTTATATGTTAGGACAGTTGTACATGCCCTATTACCCACCAGCCGCTTTCCTAAAGGTGTGCTCAGACTGAAGGCAAACCATCGTCATTCCTGGAGTGTTTGTCCAGTCTTGGGTGTGGAGTGGGTTTTGTGATCTTAGTTATCCTCGTGAATTGTCTGTGGTGTTGGTATTTGTGTTGGTATTTGAAACCCTGACTCTCTCCCAGAGTCTCAAATACCGACGCCAGGCTGAACCCATGTTGTTGTATGTTGATTGAAAACACATTTCTTTTCACCGTGCGTTCGATGTGGTCACAATGACCACCTGTGGAGGTGGTTCATCCAATCCGATCACCGTCCGTCCTCAATGGGTTTTGGACACATGTACACCTGTCCTTAGATGTGGTCGGGCATTATCCAATTGCGATCCGATTACTTTAAAACACATTGTAATTCTAATAAAGGTGTGGAAGTTTCTGAGCACACCTTGAGGATTTGTGCAGCAGTAAAACACAGTGATGCTACTTCCACCTCTGCTTTGGACGAACACATGTCCTTATCCTCATGACTACAGGAGGCCGTTGACTGGTAGGCATCAGGCCATCATGCAACACCTACAGTAGGCTCTGAACCAATGCTGCTGTTTGTCTGCACAGAATCAGCACACAATGACAATATTCAATGTTCACACGAATGACCTGTACTCATCTTCTTTTGCTTCTCTCAGTTCAGAGCAGATCAGAATGAAGTCCGACATCTAACATCAGGGAACTGGGAGGTGACCAAGATCATCGCCTATGACGAGAACACGGACAACCTGTAAGTCTGCATGCATTTCTTAAAATAGAACAAAACACATAATAAGCTAGGTTCTCTTATTGTTCCCCATCTGTCCACTATGAGTCACATTCGAGACACTGAACACTAATATGTTCCCTTCATTTCACCATGGATAGTGCACACGCAGATGAGTGGGTTTCCAATCACATGTATGAATCCAACTCAAAGAAGGAGATACATGTGTATCCATGTGTTATACAATGCTCATTGTGTGTGTGTGTGTGTGTGTGTGTGTGTGTGTGTGTGTGTGTGTGTGTGTGTGTGTGTGTGTGTGTGTGTGTTCTCTTTACAGTTATTTCCTCAGCACAGAGGGTTCACCACGAAGACGGCATCTCTTCAGGTTGGTTATATATATATGGTATATATATATATATATATATATATATATATATATATATATATATATATATATATATATATACAGCACTTTCTGCTTTTACAGTGGCGTGACATTTTTTTTCCTTTTCTTGCTGGTAACAACCATTAAAGTATAAGGCTGGTATTGTTTTATCTTTATGCCATTTAGTTCCTGCCATAAATATATATATATATATATATATATGTATATATATATATATATATATATATATATATATATATATATATATATATATATATATATATATATATATCCTACTGACAGTGATGTCTGTGTTTCTAAAAGCCCCAAAACGATTGATAATACGTAACACAACCTTTGCATTTAACTCAGTAATTCATCAGTTAATTATGACAATTTTACACAAATGTCTGATTGGATAAAATGATGAGGTGATGAGGTTTTGAAACGACATGGTAGTGAACTGCAACATGGGGCTATTTCTAGGACTTTCAAATTTCACTCATCTTAATAGTTCTTGGACAACTCTGACATTTATGTGGCTGTGTTTTATTGCTGCTGTTGGTCGCTCAGGGTGTTGGTCTCTCAGTGGCTTGACCACGATGAGAAGATAAAGCAACGCCCGCTTCACCTCACTTTTTTTGTTTTTGTACTCCTTTGTTTTACTTCCCTGAAATCCGTGTCTCCTCTCCTCAGTGTCAAAACGGTGGGCCTGTTCCCACGGCGGTGTCTGACATGCGAGCTGAATAAAGCTCACTGTCTGTACTTCGACGCCAACATCAGCCCCGCAAACAAGCACCTCATCCTGCGCTGTAAAGGTAGGCCATCGCGCTCCTGAACGGGAGCATCTCTAGCTCCCACAGCAACGGCTCTGGAAACAGTGAGGAGAATGCTTTTTGTAAAGTTGTTCAGGCAGACGTGATGCTCAAAAGTTGGGACACGACATGTACAGCACAGCAGAGGGGAGGAGGGTTACCGCCCCGCTACACAGCTGCAGAGGACTTCCCACGTCGCACACTGTGCCGCTGGATGAATCCGCCTCTGAGTACGGAATGAGTCATCTGCAAGTTTGACAGAAATCCTATTTCTCTTCTTGAAATGAATGCGACATGCATCATCTTTTAAATCCCTCTGTTAAACTCTCTTTTGTTAACTTATTTGAATCAATCATCTTTTCTGACTTATTTGGGGTCAAAGTACTATCACTGCATTGTAGATTCATTTAGAGTAGTGTCCGTTTCTTCTTCCTCCAAACTATGAGTTTTTTGTGTGTGCTGTAAAATAATAGGAATTCCAATTTGTAATCCAGAGGTTCTGCTTTCATGCTGGGGAGCATTGATCAACCTCAGCTTTTACCTTCAAATTAAACTAAAGTAAGCAGAAGTTAAGACAACACAACTGCAGATGGTTGCAGTTAAACGAGTCGAAAACTCTTTGAAATGTGGGCTTCTTTTGTGTTTTATGTTCCTAATTTATTCATCCATTTTCTGTCTGAGATCATGGAGCAGATGTCAGGTTTTGCGCGTTGCAAACTGTCACCCTCCAACTACTCTCTTAAATTAATCTCTCATCAGTTCCAAATGAGAGGCATAAAATTAAACAGCCGCTCTATTGTGTATAATTACTTTTAGGTAGCGTAATCGGGCGGCGAGTAACTGGTTTAATAGAGGGTAACTCTTTATATTGTTTGTGGTTTCAATTTATTTTTCCGCAGATGAAAGCGCTTCGTGCTCAGACGCATTTAGCTCTTGGCGCGGTGATTTATTGGATAATAACGCTGTTCCCTTTGCACAGAAGCATTAAAAAAAACAAAGGATGAAGCGTGTTGTCTTCCGGTGGTTCACTTAACCCCGACGAGTCGGTCCCGACACCTGTTTGCACCAGGAAACGCAACGCAGGGCTTTTAATTCTATTGATCGCTTCCCTGTTGAAAGCAGGTCTGCTCGCATAATGAAGCCGCTTCCCTGCGTGACACCCGCGGGTGGTGGAAGGAATGCAAAGTTCAACGCTAATGTGGCCCTCCAACAGGAAGTGAGAGAGGCGATACCGAGAGCGGTCTGTGTTTCAGTCCACAGCCAGCCAGCTGTTAACCTCTGACTAAGTATTTCACAAAAGGACATTTAAGTGAATTCACAGAATTTGACCGTCTGAGGCTATTGTGGAGGCGATGTGAGTGACCTTTAACCCCTAATTGATGCGGGTAAAGTATGGAAGGCTGCCTGCATTTGACTTTTGTGTGTGGCTGCTTTGCGGGAGCAACCGTGCCAAAAGATTGTTTTCTTTTTAAATCGTCCTCCACTATCTGCATAGCGCACGTATTCCTTCGGTGAGGATTAGAGTAACAGGATAATGATGAAGTGACACTCACGGGCTTTTCATTTCTCCTTTCAGGTCCCGGAGAGCCCACTGTCATCCTACACAGCCTCAATAACTCAAGTAAGGAATCCATTCAGTCTGGTGAGAAACGACGGGCATGTGACGGCCATCATCATTTATAACTGCTGTATTTCCCTTAAATCTGGATATTGTGGCTCCGTGGGCTCGGGCTAACTTTCAACCCCTCTGCTGTAGAAACTCAGGGAAATTAATCTGAGGTCACGCACAAAATAACGTATTAATCTGCAGGGGAAGCTGTGTGAATCAT